>NC_090655.1:27678366-27978366 GCF_040937935.1 Hyperolius riggenbachi
CAGCACAATGTCAGGCAACTGGTATTGCTTAAAAGCAAATAAATATGGCAGCCTCCATATCCCTCTTGCTACAATTGTCCTTTAGGCTGCTTTCACAGTAAGACGTTACAGGCGCACGTTAGAGCAGCCTGTAACGCAGCCCAACTTACAGTAATGAAAAATCAATGGGCTGTTCACAGTGCCCACGTTGCGTTATACGTTACATTGTAACGCAGCACATCCGTTGAGAGTGCTGCATGCTGTGCGTTATGCGCGGCTAAGCCGCGTTAGACTGTTTGCACATGCTCAGTAGTGTTGGGGAGTAGTGGAGAGCGGCCGGGCACATGGCTAATTAATATTCACTGCACGTTGTGACGTGCAGTGATTACTTCCTGGTGCGGCCGCTCTGTGCGGCGATTGGCCGGGCGGGACCACGTGATGCCACATGCGTCCAAGAGTACGCATCACGGACGCCAGAGTGAGCTGCACAACGCGGCTCACTCTGACGTCCACATCAGAGAGCACCAGGCGTTGCGTTAGGGGCACGTTATGTGCCCTATAACGTCCCCTAAACGCAACGTCCTGGTGTGTAAGTAGCCTCAATCTACTATCCAATGCTTGATTACCAAATGAAGATGGTCTGCCTCTCCCAGGTGAGAGGTTTTTGAATTGATCTGCTGTTGCTTTATTGCATGGCTGGTAACACAGGAATAATTGCACACTACCCAATAATATGGATGTACATCCTCCCTCCCCCCCCCCCCCATGTCGTTTTCAGAGCAGCCTTCTAATTGAGGGTCACCTTTTGTTATGATCGCTTCTGCAGCGTTTACTGCTGACTGCAGTGGTATTGCAAACCAAGCAGTTCTAATGTCATTACATGCATTTGCTTGCATAGTTTGGTTTGCACTTAAACTAGTTGCTGATTCCATCTGCAGTCGCTCTGAAGTTAATGACAGTTTAATATGCTTTTGTGTAAACAAACATTGTCTGCTGCAGTGGAGGGGCAATCCCTTTCCTGCAGGCTGCATATCATTGTCTGCCTTTTCCTGCTATCAGCCTGTGATTAATTACCATTCACTTGTGTGGGAATCTGCAGGTCTGCTCCCATTGGATGACCTCAGTATAAAGAACTGCTTCCTGCAATGCCTCATGGGCTATCATAGTCTCAGATTGTATCTGTTACTCTGCTCGTGCCCCACCTCGTTCCTGGTCCGTGTGGACTGCGCTGACTCCGGCGAAGGGGTCAGCGAGTCCTCCTAGTTCTGCTCTTGTTCTAGAAGTTGCTACTTGCTTGTCTTGTGTCATATATTGGTTCATCGCCAGTATATACGCATACTTGCGCATTTTGTTATTTTCCTTGTATTTGTGTTACGTTGATATATCAGTGTCGCTGATATATACGTACACGAACTGTTTATTTTCTGACTATCCTGTCCTGTCTTTGTGAGGCACGCCATCGCCGCAACGCATTGGCTGCCTCATTCCAGTCTGTCTGGTTTTGGACGCTTGCTGTCGCTAAGTAGCCGCTAGCTAGCAAGCGTTCATTCTGTCTACTTATTCTGATCTCCTCAGTCCTGGTTTATGCGCTCAGCGCTACTTTGCGCTGAGACGTTATTACGAAAGTGTTGTTTGTGGCTGTTCGGATCTGCACCGGCTCTGTGCGCCACAATCTCCTATTGGAGTCAGTCCTCTCCTCCACTAAACTGGGGATATCCTGATCCCTTGTGCTGGTGTGTGTACCTCCTTCACGTCAGCTTATGTGTTGTATGCTGACTGTGGAGATTACACCTCCAAGCGTGACATTATGATAGCCCCATTACCAATCCCTATTGTGGGGGGAATTTCCAGAAATTATGACACTGTTTGTCAGGGGTCCTGCTCCTTTAAAAAATTTGAAAAGCTTGGTCCTGAAGTTACAGACAAATTTATATCAGAATTGGTTAAAGTTCTGGCCAATCCCGACTTTCGGGCTTCTGCAATTTCTACCTGGTCTGATTGGATCGTTTGTGCTCTTTTTAAGGGCAAACTTTTTGATTGGGCAATCGATGTCTTAGATCACACTCAGTTTAGACAAAGTCCTTTGCAATTTATAGCTTTTGTAATTCACAATTGGTTGCGCATAGATCCATTGCCTTTTCCTCTTAATGAACTCCTGGCAGCAGGCCAATCAGCTGCTCCTTCAATTGCTTGCAAGAATGAGCAGCAAGCAGAAAGTGTTACTGATAACTTTTCTTCTGCTAAGGCAGCAGGGTCTAAAGCCAAACGTAAACGCTCCAAAAGAAAAGCGTTACAATCAGCGGAGTCGTTGCCCTTAGCGACTGCGCATCAGATCTGTAACGAGACTCCACCATTAGCAGATAATGAAATTCAGTCACCACTCAGGGGAGTCAAATGGACCTATGAAACTACTAATGAACTTTCATTGCTAGCCAGGGAAAATAAAGGTTCTTGTTTAAATGAATTATCTGAATATGATTATGAAGATATATTACAGAGTATTGAACAGATCAATTTATTCGTGCAGCAAGGGAAATTTGCATACACTACAGTTCAACACTTGCTACAGGTACTGGAGATCCTTAGGAATAAGAAATCGGCCAATCACCTGCTAAATAACCCAATGTATGTTTCTGCCACTAACACATTTGCAAACTATGATCAGCCGGAATGCTCAGCTGTTAAATATGCATGGGATCCTCCATTTGAGAAGGGAGAGATGGAAGCCCTGGTCTATGAATGGAAGAAAGATGCAAGTTCATTTTGTCAGTTTTACAGTGCAAAAAGTGAATTAGTATTGAATGCATGCATTAAGTCTGCCTATAACCTAATAAAAACTGGTGTGTGTGGGTATGACTTTGTGGCTCCATTGATCGATGTGTGGAGAATGATTCTGGACGATTTTTATGCGATTCAATCAGTTGATACCAGGGAAGACACACTGTCAAGTGGAGATTGTTCCACTTCCTCAGTTCCTGAGGACTCGCCTGCTTCAGCACCTTTGGCTGATTCAGCGAGTGATTCAGAGCTCCTTTTGTGTGAAATTGAAGTTCCTGTAATTCCACCCTGTACCATGGATAACTCAGTGTTACTTCCCAGTAAGACAGAAATTACTGATACTTCCTTAACCTGCCTGGCGTTCTATTAAGATCGCCAGGCAGGCTGCGGGAGGGTTTTTTTTTAATAAAAAAAAAACTATTTCATGCAGCCAACTGAAAGTTGGCTGCATGAAAGCCCACTAGAGGGCGCTCCGGAGGCGTTCTTCCGATCGCCTCCGGCGCCCAGAATAAACAAGGAAGGCCGCAATGAGCGGCCTTCCTTGTTTTGCTTACATCGTCGCCATAGCGACGAGCGGAGTGACGTCATCGACGTCAGCCGACGTCCTGACGTCAGCCGCCTCCGATCCAGCCCTTAGCGCTGGCCGGAACTTTTTGTTCCGGCTATGCTGGGCTCAGGCGGCTGGGGGGACCCTCTTTCGCCGCTGCTCGCGGTGGATCGCCGCAGAGCGGCGGCGATCAGGCAGCACACGCGGCTGGCAAAGTGCCGGCTGCGTGTGCTGCTTTTTATTTCAGCCAAATCGGCCCAGCAGGGCCTGAGCGGCAGGCTCCGGCGGTACTGGACGAGCTGAGCTCGTCCAGACCGCCCAGCAGGTTAATCTTGCCCTGCACAAATTTCTCAGCAGAGGACCCAGAGGTCCTGCTGACTTCTGAGTCCAGCCTAGCCAGTACTCATGAGTCTTTGTTCAGTGAAACAGACACCAGAAAAATCTTGCCTGTCTCTGCAAACACTTCTGCAGAAATTACCTGTGTTAATAAAGTTCAACTCCTGTCTGATCCAGCAGATGCCAATAAATGCACTACATCAGTTTCTGAGTCCCAGCAATCCTGTCCAGAAATCTCAGAACCCCAGCATCTGAATTTTCCAATTTCACAATTGAATGGTGATTTAGATGCGCAAACATTGTGTTTTGATCTTCCTGTTTCTACACCTCACTCTAGTTTCAGGAATAACCCAGAGCGTCTGCTATGTGAGTCCGAAGTCGCAGAATTATTACCGTGTTCAGAAAATGTTCCAGTGAACTTGCCCTGTACCATGAATTGTGCAGTAGATCTCTCCAATGAAACTCAGGTCACAGAATCATTATGCTGTCCAGCAGGTGCTTCCATGGTTTTGCCCTGCAGTGTGGACTGTTCGGTGATCCTGTCCAGTGAAGCTGTGGTCACAGAGTCTTATGCTTCACCCAGTACTTTGGATACTTCAAACCCTCTAGCAGAACAGTCTGAGGCACTGCTTACCTCAGTTGGTGTTGCAGTAATATTCACTTGTCTAGCAGCTGTTTTGGAATTACAGTCTGCTCTAATAAAACTTGATGAATTTCTGCCCAGCGAAGCAGAAGCCATTGAAATATTGTCCTCGTCAGCAAGTGTGTTGGATACCTTGCCCTGTACACAGTCTGATTTAACCAATGTTGTTGAGTCCCTCTCCGGTGTTGTAACAGCCGAGGAACTCCAGCCCTGTCCTCTGAATGTTTCAAAAGTCTTGCCCTGTAACATGGATAATTCTGACTCGCTGGAAAAAATAATAGAAATCTCAGAATTTCAGTCCGGGTTAATGAGTGTTTCTGAAACCCAGCCCTGTATCCTGGAAAATTCTGGTTCTCTGGCCGGTGTGGCAGAAGTTCCAGAGCCCCCTTCCTGTCCAGTGAGTTACTCAGTTTTGCCTAGTTCAGTGGGGATTGCTGCAATATTGACTTGTTTTGCAGCCCTTCATGAGCTCCAATCCAGTGTATTTGATGAGTCTCTGTCTAGTCCAGAAGAAGCTATGGGAACCCTGTCTAGTTCAGTGCATACATCAGAAGATTTGCCCTGTCTTGTAAATGCCCCTGAACATGATTTGTTAATAACTCTGCTGGAATCAGCGACATCTAAGTCTGATCCTGCAGTTTTTAGTGAGAATCCAGTAACTATGAAGTCTAGTCATGATGAATTTTTTTTGCCCAGTTCTGGTTTCGGTCCTGTCTTGACTGACTTTGAGGTTCGCAGTTCCTTGACATGCCCAGAGGTTTCTCTTGTGCCGGTGTGCCCAGATGTGCTTCGTATGCCAGACTGCCCAGATGTGTCTGTGTTAGCGTGCTCACGTGCTTCCCTAGTGGAGACATGTTCTGATGTTGCCGGTTGGCCTGCATGCCCGGAGATGGTTCTGGTCCCTAAAAGCCCTGATCTTGATGTTTGTCCTTGTGACCCTGACTCTGGAGTTGCCCTGGGTTCCATAGGGGTTCTTGATGGTTCTCCATGTGAGCCTAAGGGGCATTCTGACCTGTGGGGATCTCTTTGGAGCTTCCAGGTGTTCTGGGAGATCTCTGAGGAAACTTGTCCTGGTGCCTTGGACTGGTTCAACGGTGGGTTTTGTGTTGGTAGGGACAGTTCCGGTGGGCATTGCAAAGGCTTTGGCGTTTTTGGACAGTCCTTGGAAGGCGGTGGGTATCGCGCAGAGAGTTTCTTGGGGTTGTTTTCTGGAAGTCGTGGTTCTGATGGGTGTCACACTGGGGCTTGTAGTGCTGACGGGCATGGTTCGGTAGGTTCTGGTTCCAATTGGTCTAGTTTTGGTGAGACTGATTCGGGAATTTGGTTTTGTCGGACGGATCCGACCTTCATGAATTTTCAGTCAGATCAGTTTGCTGGATTTCCCACTTCTGATTTTTTGGTTTGGGTGGTTCAGGAGAAATATGTCAGTTTTTATAGGCGTCCAGAGGCCGCGTTTAAGGGAGGGGGTACTGTTATGATCGCTTCTGCAGCGTTTACTGCTGACTGCAGTGGTATTGCAAACCAAGCAGTTCTAATGTCATTACATGCATTTGCTTGCATAGTTTGGTTTGCACTTAAACTAGTTGCTGATTCCATCTGCAGTCGCTCTGAAGTTAATGACAGTTTAATATGCTTTTGTGTAAACAAACATTGTCTGCTGCAGTGGAGGGGCGGTCCCTTTCCTGCAGGCTGCATATCATTGTCTGCCTTTTCCTGCTATCAGCCTGTGATTAATTACCATTCACTTGTGTGGGAATCTGCAGGTCTGCTCCCATTGGATGACCTCAGTATAAAGAACTGCTTCCTGCAATGCCTCATGGGCTATCATAGTCTCAGATTGTATCTGTTACTCTGCTCGTGCCCCACCTCGTTCCTGGTCCGTGTGGACTGCGCTGACTCCTGCGAAGGGGTCAGCGAGTCCTCCTAGTTCTGCTCTTGTTCTAGAAGTTGCTACTTGCTTGTCTTGTGTCATATATTGGTTCATCGCCAATATATACGCATACTTGCGCATTTTGTTATTTTCCTTGTATTTGTGTTACGTTGATATATCAGTGTCGCTGATATATACGTACACGAACTGTTTATTTTCTGACTATCCTGTCCTGTCTTTGTGAGGCACGCCATCGCCGCAACGCATTGGCTGCCTCATTCCAGTCTGTCTGGTTTTGGACGCTTGCTGTCGCTAAGTAGCCGCTAGCTAGCAAGCGTTCATTCTGTCTACTTATTCTGATCTCCTCAGTCCTGGTTTATGCGCTCAGCGCTACTTTGCGCTGAGACGTTATTACGAAAGTGTTGTTTGTGGCTGTTCGGATCTGCACCGGCTCTGTGCACCACAATCTCCTATTGGAGTCAGTCCTCTCCTCCACTAAACTGGGGATATCCTGATCCCTTGTGCTGGTGTGTGTACCTCCTTCACGTCAGCTTATGTGTTGTATGCTGACTGTGGAGATTACACCTCCAAGCGTGACATTATGATAGCCCCATTACCAATCCCTATTGTGGGGGGAATTTCCAGAAATTATGACACTGTTTGTCAGGGGTCCTGCTCCTTTAAAAAATTTGAAAAGCTTGGTCCTGAAGTTACAGACAAATTTATATCAGAATTGGTTAAAGTTCTGGCCAATCCCGACTTTCGGGCTTCTGCAATTTCTACCTGGTCTGATTGGATCGTTTGTGCTCTTTTTAAGGGCAAACTTTTTGATTGGGCAATCGATGTCTTAGATCACACTCAGTTTAGACAAAGTCCTTTGCAATTTATAGCTTTTGTAATTCACAATTGGTTGCGCATAGATCCATTGCCTTTTCCTCTTAATGAACTCCTGGCAGCAGGCCAATCAGCTGCTCCTTCAATTGCTTGCAAGAATGAGCAGCAAGCAGAAAGTGTTACTGATAACTTTTCTTCTGCTAAGGCAGCAGGGTCTAAAGCCAAACGTAAACGCTCCAAAAGAAAAGCGTTACAATCAGCGGAGTCGTTGCCCTTAGCGACTGCGCATCAGATCTGTAACGAGACTCCACCATTAGCAGATAATGAAATTCAGTCACCACTCAGGGGAGTCAAATGGACCTATGAAACTACTAATGAACTTTCATTGCTAGCCAGGGAAAATAAAGGTTCTTGTTTAAATGAATTATCTGAATATGATTATGAAGATATATTACAGAGTATTGAACAGATCAATTTATTCGTGCAGCAAGGGAAATTTGCATACACTACAGTTCAACACTTGCTACAGGTACTGGAGATCCTTAGGAATAAGAAATCGGCCAATCACCTGCTAAATAACCCAATGTATGTTTCTGCCACTAACACATTTGCAAACTATGATCAGCCGGAATGCTCAGCTGTTAAATATGCATGGGATCCTCCATTTGAGAAAGGAGAGATGGAAGCCCTGGTCTATGAATGGAAGAAAGATGCAAGTTCATTTTGTCAGTTTTACAGTGCAAAAAGTGAATTAGTATTGAATGCATGCATTAAGTCTGCCTATAACCTAATAAAAACTGGTGTGTGTGGGTATGACTTTGTGGCTCCATTGATCGATGTGTGGAGAATGATTCTGGACGATTTTTATGCGATTCAATCAGTTGATACCAGGGAAGACACACTGTCAAGTGGAGATTGTTCCACTTCCTCAGTTCCTGAGGACTCGCCTGCTTCAGCACCTTTGGCTGATTCAGCGAGTGATTCAGAGCTCCTTTTGTGTGAAATTGAAGTTCCTGTAATTCCACCCTGTACCATGGATAACTCAGTGTTACTTCCCAGTAAGACAGAAATTACTGATACTTCCTTAATCTTGCCCTGCACAAATTTCTCAGCAGAGGACCCAGAGGTCCTGCTGACTTCTGAGTCCAGCCTAGCCAGTACTCATGAGTCTTTGTTCAGTGAAACAGACACCAGAAAAATCTTGCCTGTCTCTGCAAACACTTCTGCAGAAATTACCTGTGTTAATAAAGTTCAACTCCTGTCTGATCCAGCAGATGCCAATAAATGCACTACATCAGTTTCTGAGTCCCAGCAATCCTGTCCAGAAATCTCAGAACCCCAGCATCTGAATTTTCCAATTTCACAATTGAATGGTGATTTAGATGCGCAAACATTGTGTTTTGATCTTCCTGTTTCTACACCTCACTCTAGTTTCAGGAATAACCCAGAGCGTCTGCTATGTGAGTCCGAAGTCGCAGAATTATTACCGTGTTCAGAAAATGTTCCAGTGAACTTGCCCTGTACCATGAATTGTGCAGTAGATCTCTCCAATGAAACTCAGGTCACAGAATCATTATGCTGTCCAGCAGGTGCTTCCATGGTTTTGCCCTGCAGTGTGGACTGTTCGGTGATCCTGTCCAGTGAAGCTGTGGTCACAGAGTCTTATGCTTCACCCAGTACTTTGGATACTTCAAACCCTCTAGCAGAACAGTCTGAGGCACTGCTTACCTCAGTTGGTGTTGCAGTAATATTCACTTGTCTAGCAGCTGTTTTGGAATTACAGTCTGCTCTAATAAAACTTGATGAATTTCTGCCCAGCGAAGCAGAAGCCATTGAAATATTGTCCTCGTCAGCAAGTGTGTTGGATACCTTGCCCTGTACACAGTCTGATTTAACCAATGTTGTTGAGTCCCTCTCCGGTGTTGTAACAGCCGAGGAACTCCAGCCCTGTCCTCTGAATGTTTCAAAAGTCTTGCCCTGTAACATGGATAATTCTGACTCGCTGGAAAAAATAATAGAAATCTCAGAATTTCAGTCCGGGTTAATGAGTGTTTCTGAAACCCAGCCCTGTATCCTGGAAAATTCTGGTTCTCTGGCCGGTGTGGCAGAAGTTCCAGAGCCCCCTTCCTGTCCAGTGAGTTACTCAGTTTTGCCTAGTTCAGTGGGGATTGCTGCAATATTGACTTGTTTTGCAGCCCTTCATGAGCTCCAATCCAGTGTATTTGATGAGTCTCTGTCTAGTCCAGAAGAAGCTATGGGAACCCTGTCTAGTTCAGTGCATACATCAGAAGATTTGCCCTGTCTTGTAAATGCCCCTGAACATGATTTGTTAATAACTCTGCTGGAATCAGCGACATCTAAGTCTGATCCTGCAGTTTTTAGTGAGAATCCAGTAACTATGAAGTCTAGTCATGATGAATTTTTTTTGCCCAGTTCTGGTTTCGGTCCTGTCTTGACTGACTTTGAGGTTCGCAGTTCCTTGACATGCCCAGAGGTTTCTCTTGTGCCGGTGTGCCCAGATGTGCTTCGTATGCCAGACTGCCCAGATGTGTCTGTGTTAGCGTGCTCACGTGCTTCCCTAGTGGAGACATGTTCTGATGTTGCCGGTTGGCCTGCATGCCCGGAGATGGTTCTGGTCCCTAAAAGCCCTGATCTTGATGTTTGTCCTTGTGACCCTGACTCTGGAGTTGCCCTGGGTTCCATAGGGGTTCTTGATGGTTCTCCATGTGAGCCTAAGGGGCATTCTGACCTGTGGGGATCTCTTTGGAGCTTCCAGGTGTTCTGGGAGATCTCTGAGGAAACTTGTCCTGGTGCCTTGGACTGGTTCAACGGTGGGTTTTGTGTTGGTAGGGACAGTTCCGGTGGGCATTGCAAAGGCTTTGGCGTTTTTGGACAGTCCTTGGAAGGCGGTGGGTATCGCGCAGAGAGTTTCTTGGGGTTGTTTTCTGGAAGTCGTGGTTCTGATGGGTGTCACACTGGGGCTTGTAGTGCTGACGGGCATGGTTCGGTAGGTTCTGGTTCCAATTGGTCTAGTTTTGGTGAGACTGATTCGGGAATTTGGTTTTGTCGGACGGATCCGACCTTCATGAATTTTCAGTCAGATCAGTTTGCTGGATTTCCCACTTCTGATTTTTTGGTTTGGGTGGTTCAGGAGAAATATGTCAGTTTTTATAGGCGTCCAGAGGCCGCATTTAAGGGAGGGGGTACTGTTATGATCGCTTCTGCAGCGTTTACTGCTGACTGCAGTGGTATTGCAAACCAAGCAGTTCTAATGTCATTACATGCATTTGCTTGCATAGTTTGGTTTGCACTTAAACTAGTTGCTGATTCCATCTGCAGTCGCTCTGAAGTTAATGACAGTTTAATATGCTTTTGTGTAAACAAACATTGTCTGCTGCAGTGGAGGGGCGGTCCCTTTCCTGCAGGCTGCATATCATTGTCTGCCTTTTCCTGCTATCAGCCTGTGATTAATTACCATTCACTTGTGTGGGAATCTGCAGGTCTGCTCCCATTGGATGACCTCAGTATAAAGAACTGCTTCCTGCAATGCCTCATGGGCTATCATAGTCTCAGATTGTATCTGTTACTCTGCTCGTGCCCCACCTCGTTCCTGGTCCGTGTGGACTGCGCTGACTCCTGCGAAGGGGTCAGCGAGTCCTCCTAGTTCTGCTCTTGTTCTAGAAGTTGCTACTTGCTTGTCTTGTGTCATATATTGGTTCATCGCCAATATATACGCATACTTGCGCATTTTGTTATTTTCCTTGTATTTGTGTTACGTTGATATATCAGTGTCGCTGATATATACGTACACGAACTGTTTATTTTCTGACTATCCTGTCCTGTCTTTGTGAGGCACGCCATCGCCGCAACGCATTGGCTGCCTCATTCCAGTCTGTCTGGTTTTGGACGCTTGCTGTCGCTAAGTAGCCGCTAGCTAGCAAGCGTTCATTCTGTCTACTTATTCTGATCTCCTCAGTCCTGGTTTATGCGCTCAGCGCTACTTTGCGCTGAGACGTTATTACGAAAGTGTTGTTTGTGGCTGTTCGGATCTGCACCGGCTCTGTGCGCCACAATCTCCTATTGGAGTCAGTCCTCTCCTCCACTAAACTGGGGATATCCTGATCCCTTGTGCTGGTGTGTGTACCTCCTTCACGTCAGCTTATGTGTTGTATGCTGACTGTGGAGATTACACCTCCAAGCGTGACACCTTTCAGCTGTCCAACATTAGGTGAATACACCCGATAGTGGCAGTTTGCACCAGGGTGCCGCGTCCGTTACCCTATTAGATTCGGCACTGTTGAATCACAATCACTCTAGCCTTGCCACGCACGGCTATAGAGATTTGGATGCACGCTGTGGAAATCTGCAGCATGCCGCCCTGAATTGCATCGGCATGCAATTTGGACAGCAAGCCTATTGTCCGACTAGACAGTGTTTCCCAGATCCAGCTCCCATCATGGGAATCGCTGCGAATTCTGAGGTAGTGGAAACGGGCCCTTAGTGATCACATTTTCATTAAAAGTCCTTGCAGTCACATGACTGCTCAAATCTGCTTCTTCTTCTTTCACTCCAGGCTCTAGATGAAAATTTGTGACAGGGCTTCCCATTATCTCCTCCAGAGCCGGGCTATTGTGTCTACTTAAGTTGGTGATGTGAAAAAGGAGATCGCAGAGCAAAAAGCAAAAGCTACTGGATTAAAACAGACTCCTTGATAAAGGGTGGCCATTGATGATCTTGCTTGGAGTAGGGCACTCAGGGAAAACCGCGCAGTCCTGGGCCCATATGCAATTCACTTTTTCACCTGGGTGACAAAAAGTAGGTAAAATAGAACTATCAAAATTATTTTAAAGAGAACCCGAGGTGTGCTTAAAGAATGTTATCTGCATACTATACAGCCCAGCCTCTGTTGCTATCCCAACCCCCCCCCCCCCCCCATAAGTTCCCCCTGCACTCTGCAATCCCCCATAAATCACAGCCGTGCTGTGAGGCTGTGTTTACATCTGTAGTGTCAGTCTCGGCTGCTCCCCCGCCTCCTGCATAGCTCCGGTCCCTGCCCCTGTCCCTTCCATCCAATCAGCAGGGAGGGAAGGGATGCAGGCGGGGACTGGAGTTCTGCAGGAGGCGGGGAGAGCAGCAGACTGACACTATAGAGATAAACACAGCCAGCTCTGACAAGCTGTTTGTCAGCAGCGTGGCTGTGATTTATGAGGGATTGCAGAGTGCAGGGGGACCTTAGTGGGGTTTGGGATAGCAACAGAGGCTGGGCTGTATAGGCAGATCCAGCCTCTGTATGCAGATAACATTCTTCAAACCCACCTCGGGTTCTTTTTAAGTGTTTTCTTGCTTTCTGTTGGCTGAAAAGGCATTTTATTGACATGTTTAAAAATATCACCTAGGAGAAAACTCTGGTGAAAAACTGAATTGCATATAGGCCCCGGAGTCTCAAACTGCAGAGTAATTTTCACACCAAGGAGTCAACCAGTCAGCACTCGGATCCACCAATGATGCCCAAAGTCCACAGCATAGAGAAGAAATGACTGGGTCTCCACCTGGACAATTGCAATGATAGCACTTTAATTATACCATAGTGCTGTCATTTCTTCTCTTTGCAGTAGGTCACTCAGGCCCACTCAACACTATTGCAGTAGTATAAGCGGTGCTTCAGTTGCATTGATTGCGGTCTCGTCCTGTTTTTCTTAATGAACGCAGTTCTGAGGTAAGTGTAAGCAGCAGCTACTGGCTCCTCACAGCCTCTCAGCTGATTAGACACCTAATGGGATCAGATGTGTGACGATATCAGCCGTGTCACGCCAGAGCTCCTGCTTTCTCAGGATTTACCAAGTTCTCCTTGGCGATGAGGCCTGGATCCAGTTCATAGAGCCCCGAGTGTGTCCATATGGGTCAGTCACAAATTACATTTCAGCCGGGGTGTGAGGGGTTCAGATATGAAGAGATACTGCCCCTGACTCTCCTCACAGTCACGCCGGTTGCCTTTCTTCTGTCTACACTATACCATGTGACTGTCAGTCAGGTGACTCGGGTGACATGTGATTGAATGGCATTAGAAGGTGACATATGTTTGCAGGCCTAAAGCTCCCAGAGGGTGATCTGGCAGAGCTACCTGTTAGCTGCTTAAGGCAAAGCACTTTGGGGTTAATCTTTCTGTAACGGCGGCATTTCTGCGCTTATGGCAGGACACGGATCTGACAGCTGACAAACGCCTCACAGACACATTCGCTGCCTGATCGCCGCGTGCGTCACCCAGTGCTCTGCCTCAGGGCTCGGGGGAGGGCAAAGCTCCAGAATCATTTGCAAGGGTGGTGGTCATGGTCAAAGGTCAAGCATCTCCATGTGCCCAAAGGTGCCCATGAATGGTGAAGTTTTCAACAAGCAATTGTTTTTGTGATGTTGCGAGTTCTTTCAGATTTGTTTAATTGAACCACAAAAAAGAGGAACTTCAGCCTAAACAAACATACTGTCATTAAGTTGCATTAGTTATGTTAATTAAAATAGATAGGTAATATAATCTCTTACTCACCCTGTTTTAAAAGAACAGGAAAATGTTTGATTTCATGAGGGCAGCCATCTTTTTGGTTGAAAGGAGGTGACAGGTAGCATGAAACACAGCTCCAACTGTCCTGTGTGCTGATCACTCCTCCCAGTTGCTAGGCAACGTGAATAACAACATAGGAAATCCCATCATGCTTTGCACAGCATCAGGGGGAAAAAGCCCGGGCAGTTTTCTTTGATGAGGCGGAGCTTAAGCTTTTGTGCAGCTAAAATAAGGCTTATGTAAGTAAAACAAAGTTCTGATGCTGTAAAACTGTTAAAGAAACACCAAGCCTTTTCAGTGCTGCTGAGTAGATTTTTAGTCTGGAGGTTCACTTTAAAGAAATCCAACTCAGTTATCGCTTCCAAGAAAAAAGTCTTAGATGCCGATTGACCAGTTCTTTAAAGAGAAACTCCGGCCAAGAATTTAACTTTATCCCAATCAGTAGCTGATACCCCCTTTTACATGAGAAATCTATTCCTTTTCACAAACAGACCATCAGGGGGCGCTGTATGACTGATATTGTGGTGAAACCCCTCCCACAAGAAGCTCTGAGTACCGAGGTACTCCTGGCAGTCTCCTGTCTGTGAACCTTGTTGCATTGTGGAAAATTGCTGTTTACAGCTGTTTCCAACCGCCAAAATAGCAAGCAGCAGCTACATCACTTGCCAGCAGTAAAAATGTCACCATGTGGTAAATGTCAGAATATAAATCAGGGATTTAAAATATTTTACAATGGCCAAACACCGACTAAATAATTTATACATAATTATTGTAAAAATAAAGCACTTTTTTTATTACATTATTTTTTCTGGAGTTCCTCTTTAAAGGATAACTGAAGTGAGGGGGATATGAAGGCTGCCGTATGTATTTCCTTTTAAAGAGAACCTGTAAGGAAATAAAGTGCCCCATGGGTTACTTACCTCGGGAGGGAGAAGCCTCTTGATCCTAATGAGACATCACCCATCGAGAGCCGGGGCAAGGTCCTCCAGCACCCAAGGCTAAGACGCTACAGTGCGCCCCTCCATCCCTCCCACCCCAGCCGGCACACACTGATTGTGCTGGAACCACACCATACAATTTTTCAGCCGATTTACCTAGCCGATCGATTATTTCCAGCATGTCCGATCTGAGAATCGAACGATTTTTTGAGCGATTTTATGACAGATTTCCGTTCGTTTCTACGGAAATTGGTCAGAAAATCTCTCAAAAAGTCGCTTGACTCTCAGATCGGACATGCTGGAAATGATCGATCGGCCAGGTAAATCGGCTGAAAAATTGTATGGTGTGGATCCAGCATTAGAGGTGCCCCAGGGCCCCTACCCCCTCCCCCCCCCAACACCTTAATCTCTAGTTATCTGGCTTGCAGTCACTGCCATGTATCCCCTTTTCTTATTTATCTCTACCTCAATAGGGGAATGATAGCTGAATGAGTTTTGTGCCCCCTCCTACACTGCGCCCTGAGGCTGGAGCCTTTCTCTCCTCTGCCTTGCCCCTGCCCCTCCTACACTGCACCCTGAGGCTGGAGCCTCTCTCACCTCTGCCTCGCCCCTGCCCCTCCTACACTGCACCCTGAGGCTGGAGCCTCTCTCACCTCTGCCTCGCCCCTGCCCCTCCTACACTGCGCCCAGAGGCTGGAGCCTTTCTCTCCTCTGCCTCGCCCCTGCCCCCTCCTACACTGCGCCCTGAGGCTGGAGCCTCTCTCGCCTCTGCCTCGCCCCCCTCCTACACTGCACCCTGAGGCTGGAGCCTCTCTCACCTCTGCCTCGCCCCCCTCCTACACTGCGCCCGGAGGCTGGAGCCTCTCCGCCTCTGCCTTGGCCCTCAGTCTCGAAACGTCAATGGTAAAATAGAGGCGCCTCACGTTAATCAACTGGTATTCTATGATCAGGGATATGTACTGCAGCCACTGTAGAGGTAAATCCTCAGCCTCCAAAACAGCAAATATGTCGACAAATGCAGCAGCGCTGTGTGGTACACCCTTGAAAAAAACAGTTCCACCTCCAGAGATCCCAATGCTGGGTTCTTCCTCTCCTAAAAGTGCAACTCAGTGCACAAAGAAAAAGGAGATAAGGATTCTCTCAGTGGAATAATAAAAGCAACTTTTTATTGGAATATGCGGATAAAACAGATAAGATGAACAACTCACATCTAGAGGGTCCTACTCCAGTAGGAACCCTCTTGGCAGTAAGCGCTTCCCACTCCGTGTGGTACTACAAATAATAGCGATCAGTGTAGCGTTGCCCGCTCTCGTCCCGACTAGTTTCGGCCTTTCGCCGTCATCAGGGGATACGAGAGCGGGCGGGCAAGCTGCAAATATATACATTTAGGTAGCTGTAATTACCTCCATCCAAGTCAGCATAGTGAGAAATGGTGTCTGCCGTCCGTAGTGGGCACTTCCGTCTATCACGGAAAAGTGCTTCCGGTTCAGACCAGTAAGCCCGGCCATAGCTGGAGCGCGCAAGCGCTCCTTCAGGGAGCAGAACGTCAATGGAACGCGCTTGCGTCTCAATAAACTTACGCTTTAAATGCGCTTGCGTCCCAACACACTTACGTTTTAGATGCGCTAGCGTTCCACAACATGAAGCGGCCAAACGGCCGCATACTACGCGTATATCCATTAGCATATGGATGTAATATTCCATATGCAATGGTAAACATGCTGACTTTTGGAGGAGCCATTAGTTCATTAAAAATATACAACTTGTATTATGTAAATATAAATGTAAAATGATAAAAAAAATAAAAAAGGTTAAAAAAAAAAAAAAAAAAAAAAAAATGATAATAAAAACAAAGACTAATAAGCAAGTATCCAAACAAAAATTAGCAAATAACACGTTTCCATATGTGCATACAATCCAAAACCTTTTTCTAAAATTTGTGCATATCCTGCCACAACCACTACTTTATCTATAAGCAAAAAAGAAACAGCAAACCTGAAAAGATCCATAAATATTAATATAAGATTGTGCATTGTTTTCTCTCTATATACTATTGGTAATAACATCCAGATACAAATGTTCATAAGTTCCCTCTTGTGGATAAAAAGTATACACATCTTCTTATTGTCTTTTCCATACTGTTCCTGTCAGAAGGAAGTCCTCCTACTACATCTTGTGGGCAAATAGTGTATTACATATATGTCCCTTTGTATCAGTCAGTTAAGATTGTATGAAGTAGAAAAAAGCTTACCCTCTTGTTTCATTTTCTTTTCATAAATTTCCTCACCTCAGATATTTCTCTCATGTGTTTTAACTGTTGGCTAAAAAGCAATTTAAATTAAAATCTATATTAAGACCATTCGGATGCATACAGTTTAATTTCACTATCCAGTTCATCTCCATTCTAGCCAGATCTCTATCCATATTGTTTCCTCTCCAGTTTTTCTTCACCTGATCAATCGCTGTAAAAACCAAGCCCCTTGGATTGCAATCATGTTTTTCCTTGAAGTGTGCAGAAACGGAATGGTCCATATAACCACTCCGTATATTTTTTACATGTTCATAAGTTCTCTCCCTGAGTGCCCGCGTCGTCAACCCCACATATTGTAGACCACACGGGCACTCAAGGAGATAAACCACCATCTTGGACTCACAGTTCAAAAGACTTCTTATAGGAAAAATGTCCCTCCCCACTCTGCTCGTAAAGGATGGAGTTCTCCGAGCAACATGCGGGCAATGTCTGCAGGCATAGCAAAAGCCACATTTATAAAACCCTTTGAAGTCACCCAGCGTGCCAATTGATTGATGTGGGATATCTATAGCACTACTTGTTATCAGGTCCCTCACGTTAGGTGCTCTTCTAAATATAACTTTCGGTTTCTCAGGTATTAGGCGTGACAGGTCGTGATCCGCCTGCAGAATATGCCAATGTTTCTGTAAAAATTTTTTAATGTCTCTATGTTGGATGCTATAATCTGTGATCATCGAAATTTCTGGCTCCTTCACATTTGTGGATTTCTCTTTAAATATTAAAGCTTTTCTATCTTTCTGTATTACTTCCCCTCGAACTTGATTGATTTCTTCCTCTGTATAGCCTTTTTCCAAAAATCTTTGTGTTAATAAGTCTGCTTCTGTATTGAAGTCCGACATCTGTGTGCAATTTCTATAAATCCTGAGCATTTCACTTTTAGGTACTGATTTTAACCAGTTTTGGTGATGACAGCTATCACTGGGTATGTAACTGTTCCGATCTGTGGTTTTAAAGAAAGTTTGAGTTTTTAAACTACCCTCTTGTTTACTGATGATTAGATCTAAATAATTGACTTTAGTTGTACTGTAATCACATGTGAATTTAAGGTTTTCTTCATTTCCATTGATAAACTCAATAAAAGACAACAAGGATCTCTCATCCCCCTCCCACACAAACACCACATCATCTATATACCTTTTCCAGAATTTTAATGCACTGTGTCGTTTGGGGTCTATATATTTTTCTTCCCACTCTGCCACATAAAGGTTAGCTAGGCTGGGAGCATATTTTGCTCCCATGGCTACGCCAACCTTCTGCAGATAAAATGTGTTATCAAACCAGAAATAGTTTCGACTCATCGCAAATTCTAAACATTCAAGTAAAAATCTTATTTGCTGTTGGTTAAACTTTCCTGAGTTAGTTAAAAAATGTCCTACAGATGCAATACCTCTTCTCTGATCAATCACCGTGAGGGACCACACTGACTATAAAAAGAAGGTCGCATACAAATGGCAGTCAGGGAAAGTCTCTAACCCACCCCCTAAAAATGAAAATAAAGACAACAATGTAATCCCTCCAGATACCCCAGTTGTATTCCCAAAAGAAACTAAACCCCAACCAGAGGAAAGACCCACCCCTAGGGGTCCTAAATGGATACCTAAAGATCGCCAATATCCAAGAAATCCCCAACCTATGAGACCACCAAGGCAGTATCCTCGACTTCCACCCAACCAACCTAAGCATTTTAATTACTATCCGCCACAACCTCGATATCAACCTACTCAACCTTACTATCCACCACGCAGATACCCCCAACCTTTAGGTCCCTCCTCGCCAGGATACAGACATCCAAAGAAATTTTACAAAGGATGGCGACCCCAACCCACATACCATATACCCATACACAATAAATATTCTCCGTTACAGACCATCCCTAATGTTGTGATCTCAGAACCAGAAACTCCAGTTAGTAATGCCAATCAACATTTTTTAGGTCTGGGAATGCCTCCCAGAGAGAAGGTGAAAAGAAAAGCTTCAGAAGAAGAGGATGTAGAGGAGGAAGGAGGAAACAATGTAAGCAAAAAAGACAGAAAGGAATGGGAGGAGAAGGGATCTTCAATTTAAGTGGGACAACTTTGAGTGCAGATGAAATTATATTATTGGACAAAGGGATGAAATTTGCTCCTGAAAAACCATTAAATAAAACGAGAACCTACATTGACGCTCAAAAATTTGTTAGAAAATTGCATCTTAAAAAATACTTTGCCAGTAACAGTGCACCCACTATTAGCACTGTGGACACAAGTTTGAGCAGATCTATGCTTATTAGTGGGCTAAAAAATAATTCCACTTTTAACCCTTCCCATTCCAATCACCATGAAATAAAAACATTTCATAGTCTTATTAATAAAGACCTACAAAATATTAAAATGAGAAAAATAAGAAGTCAAAAGAACACTCAAGATGCTATTAAAAGTCTTATGGATAAAAAAGATATAATAGTGAAGCCAGCTGATAAAGGCGGGGGAGTAGTGGTTTTATCCAAAATACAATATGAAGAAATGATGCAGGACATCTTACAGGACAATATCGCTTATGAAAAACTGAAAAAAGATCCAGGCCCAAATTTTATGAAGGAATTAACACAACTGATTAGCAAAGGCAAAGATGAGAGCTTGCTATTGGAAAAGGAAGCTGCATATTTGGTTCCTTCCTTTTATAGAACACCAGTACTATATGCACTACCGAAAATTCACAAAAATTGCGAAAAACCGCCAGGTAGGCCGATTGTTAGTGGCATTGGCTCCATAACATCAAGATTGGGAGAGTTTCTGGACAATTTTTTACAACCATTAGTAATTAAAGTGCCCTCATATCTAAAAGACTCAAAAGAACTAATTAAATTATTGGGAGATGTGCAATTAACCGATAGTAGTTTTTTAGTCACAGCTGATGTGACATCTTTATATACGGTGATTGATCAGAGAAGAGGTATTGCATCTGTAGGACATTTTTTAACTAACTCAGGAAAGTTTAACCAACAGCAAATAAGATTTTTACTTGAATGTTTAGAATTTGCGATGAGTCGAAACTATTTCTGGTTTGATAACACATTTTATCTGCAGAAGGTTGGCGTAGCCATGGGAGCAAAATATGCTCCCAGCCTAGCTAACCTTTATGTGGCAGAGTGGGAAGAAAAATATATAGACCCCAAACGACACAGTGCATTAAAATTCTGGAAAAGGTATATAGATGATGTGGTGTTTGTGTGGGAGGGGGATGAGAGATCCTTGTTGTCTTTTATTGAGTTTATCAATGGAAATGAAGAAAACCTTAAAGAGGAACTGTAACATAAAAATATCCCCTGGGGGGTACTCACCTCGGGTGGGGGAAGCCTCCGGATCCTAATGAGGCTTCCCACGCCGTCCTCCATCCGTCAGGGGTCTCGCTGCAGCCCTCCGTGGAGTCCGGGCAGCGGTGACGTCATTATTTACCTTCCTGGCTCCTGCGCAGGCGCTCTGACGGCTGTCGGCTCCGAACTACACGGAAATACCCGATCGCCGTCGGGTCCGCTCTACTGCGCAGGCGCAAGTTTCCTGCGCCTGCGCAGTAGAGCGGACCCGAATGAGATCGGGTATTTCCGTGTAGTTCGGAATGGAAAGCCGCCACAGCGCCCCCGCTGGAGCCAGCAAAGGTAAATATTGAAATGACAGTCGGCACAGTCGCCGGCTGTTCGGAGGGCTGCGGAGAGACCCCCGTGGGACAGAGGACGGCGTGGGAAGCCTCATTAGGATCCGGAGGCTTCCCCCACCCGAGGTGAGTACCCCCCAGGGGATGTTTTGAATGTTACAGAGTCTCTTTAAATTCACATGTGATTACAGTACAACTAAAGTCAATTATTTAGATCTAATCATCAGTAAACAAGAGGGTAGTTTAAAAACTCAAACTTTCTTTAAAACCACAGATCGGAACAGTTACATACCCAGTGATAGCTGTCATCACCAAAACTGGTTAAAATCAGTACCTAAAAGTGAAATGCTCAGGATTTATAGAAATTGCACACAGATGTCGGACTTCAATACAGAAGCAGACTTATTAACACAAAGATTTTTGGAAAAAGGCTATACAGAGGAAGAAATCAATCAAGTTCGAGGGGAAGTAATACAGAAAGATAGAAAAGCTTTAATATTTAAAGAGAAATCCACAAATGTGAAGGAGCCAGAAATTTCGATGATCACAGATTATAGCATCCAACATAGAGACATTAAAAATTTTTTACAGAAACATTGGCATATTCTGCAGGCGGATCACGACCTGTCACGCCTAATACCTGAGAAACCGAAAGTTATATTTAGAAGAGCACCTAACGTGAGGGACCTGATAACAAGTAGTGCTATAGATATCCCACATCAATCAATTGGCACGCTGGGTGACTTCAAAGGGTTTTATAAATGTGGCTTTTGCTATGCCTGCAGACATTGCCCGCATGTTGCTCGGAGAACTCCATCCTTTACGAGCAGAGTGGGGAGGGACATTTTTCCTATAAGAAGTCTTTTGAACTGTGAGTCCAAGATGGTGGTTTATCTCCTTGAGTGCCCGTGTGGTCTACAATATGTGGGGTTGACGACGCGGGCACTCAGGGAGAGAACTTATGAACATGTAAAAAATATACGGAGTGGTTATATGGACCATTCCGTTTCTGCACACTTCAAGGAAAAACATGATTGCAATCCAAGGGGCTTGGTTTTTACAGCGATTGATCAGGTGAAGAAAAACTGGAGAGGAAACAATATGGATAGAGATCTGGCTAGAATGGAGATGAACTGGATAGTGAAATTAAACTGTATGCATCCGAATGGTCTTAATATAGATTTTAATTTAAATTGCTTTTTAGCCAACAGTTAAAACACATGAGAGAAATATCTGAGGTGAGGAAATTTATGAAAAGAAAATGAAACAAGAGGGTAAGCTTTTTTCTACTTCATACAATCTTAACTGACTGATACAAAGGGACATATATGTAATACACTATTTGCCCACAAGATGTAGTAGGAGGACTTCCTTCTGACAGGAACAGTATGGAAAAGACAATAAGAAGATGTGTATACTTTTTATCCACAAGAGGGAACTTATGAACATTTGTATCTGGATGTTATTACCAATAGTATATAGAGAGAAAACAATGCACAATCTTATATTAATATTTATGGATCTTTTCAGGTTTGCTGTTTCTTTTTTGCTTATAGATAAAGTAGTGGTTGTGGCAGGATATGCACAAATTTTAGAAAAAGGTTTTGGATTGTATGCACATATGGAAACGTGTTATTTGCTAATTTTTGTTTGGATACTTGCTTATTAGTCTTTGTTTTTATTATCATTTTTTTTTTTTTTTTTTTTTTTTTAACCTTTTTTATTTTTTTTATCATTTTACATTTATATTTACATAATACAAGTTGTATATTTTTAATGAACTAATGGCTCCTCCAAAAGTCAGCATGTTTACCATTGCATATGGAATATTACATCCATATGCTAATGGATATACGCGTAGTATGCGGCCGTTTGGCCGCTTCATGTTGTGGAACGCTAGCGCATCTAAAACGTAAGTGTGTTGGGACGCAAGCGCATTTAAAGCGTAAGTTTATTGAGACGCAAGCGCGTTCCATTGACGTTCTGCTCCCTGAAGGAGCGCTTGCGCGCTCCAGCTATGGCCGGGCTTACTGGTCTGAACCGGAAGCACTTTTCCGTGATAGACGGAAGTGCCCACTACGGACGGCAGACACCATTTCTCACTATGCTGACTTGGATGGAGGTAATTACAGCTACCTAAATGTATATATTTGCAGCTTGCCCGCCCGCTCTCGTATCCCCTGATGACGGCGAAAGGCCGAAACTAGTCGGGACGAGAGCGGGCAACGCTACACTGATCGCTATTATTTGTAGTACCACACGGAGTGGGAAGCGCTTACTGCCAAGAGGGTTCCTACTGGAGTAGGACCCTCTAGATGTGAGTTGTTCATCTTATCTGTTTTATCCGCATATTCCAATAAAAAGTTGCTTTTATTATTCCACTGAGAGAATCCTTATCTCCTTTTTCTTTGTGCACTGAGTTGCACTTTTAGGAGAGGAAGAACCCAGCATTGGGATCTCTGGAGGTGGAACTGTTTTTTTCAAGGGTGTACCACACAGCGCTGCTGCATTTGTCGACATATCTGCCTTGGCCCTGCCCCCTCCTACACTGTGCCCTGAGGCTGGAGCCTCTTTCACCTCTGCCTCGGCCCAGCACTGCGACCCGATCCAGCGGCGTCAGCCCCGCCGTCAGCTTCTGGAACCCGAGGGTGAAGCTGGTATGGTGCCTGCACTGGATTCCAAAAGGTAAATATTGTCATCTGCTGTGGATCGAAGGAGCCAGCACTGGATCAGTGCTGCACAGGAGGATCCAGAGGTGCCCCCCCCCCCCTCCTGAGGTAAGTACCCTCCAGGGGCACCTTTCTTTATTACAGATTTGCGCATTGCCTGGCAGTCCTGCTGATCCTCTTCCTCTAATACTTTTAGCCATAGACCTCGAACAAGCATGCAGCAGATCAGGCGTTTCTGACTGAAGTCTGACTCGATTATCTGCATGCTTGTTTCTGGAGGCATTCAGTAACTTGTGATGCATAAAAGATCAGCAGGACAGCCATGCAACTGGTATTCTTTAAAAAGAAATATATGTCAATCTCTATATCCCTCTCAGTTCAGATGTATTTCAATGCTATATATCGATTAAATGCAATGTTTTCTTTCGATCTTAATGATCTTATCGATTGAAATAAATTGTTGGCTAAGAATTGCACCGTTAATGGTCACCATTATAGAAACCTGCACCTTCAGTGTTTTCCACAGAAATTGTTTTCAGCCGGGTGGCATGAAAAAGTAGCCGGGTGGGGCGATATGAGAGAATGGAATGCTGGAGCTTCTGTGCACAACTCTGCTTACAGCATAGTAGGAGGTGAGCTGATGACAGCCGGGTGCTCACCAAAACTAGCCGGGGGGAGCACCCGCCTAAAAGAGCCCGGGGAGAACACTGCCCTTAAAGAGACTCCGTAACAAAAATTGCATCCTGTTTTTTATCATCCTACAAGTTCCAAAATCTATTCTAATGTGTTCTGGCTTACTGCAGCACGTTCTACTATCACCATCTCTGTAATAAATCAACTTATCTCTCTCTTGTCAGACTTGTCAGCCTGTGTCTGGAAGGCTGCCAAGTTCTTCAGTGTTGTGGTTCTGTGATGCCCCCTCCAGGCCCCTCTCTGCACATTGCCTGTGTATTATTTAGATTAGGGCAGCTTCTCTCTTCTCTCTTATCTTTTACAAGCTGGATAAATCCTCCTCTGAGCTGGCTGGGCTTTCACATACTGAGGAATTACATACAGGCAGAGCTGTCTGCACTCTGCAGGAAGAAATAGCCTGACACTTCAGTGGAAGATAGCTGCAGGGGAAAAGAAACACACAAATGATCTCTTGAGATACAAAAGGAAGGGTGTATACAGCCTGCTTGTGTATGGATGTATTTTCTATGTGTGGACATACTGTACATCAACCTACTTCCTGTTTTGGTGGCCATTTTGTTTGTTTATAAACAAACTTTTTAAAACTGTTTTTAACCATTTTTAATGCGGCGAGGAGCGGCGAAATTGTGACAGAGGGTAATAGGAGATGTCCCCTAACGCACTGGTATGTTTACTTTTGTGCGATTTTAACAATACAGATTCTCTTTAAAGAGGAACTTTAGCGAAAAAGGGAAAAACATCAATCAATACATCGCAAAGTGAGAAGTAAAAAAATACAAGAGAGATTAAGAAATTATTGATATTCGCCATGTAATTTGTTCACTGTAATTATCTATAACCTCACCCACTAACAATGCGATAGGCTAAACGGATGTTTGTGTTTTCATAGATGTACAGCACATATGCACAGAGGGAGATATTGCTTGCTTGGCAGCTGGAAACAGCTGATATTTCCCACAATGCAGCAAGGCTTACAGACAAGAAACTGTCAGGACCATGGTCATGACATCACACTGTGGGGAGGGGTTTCACCACAATATCAGCCATACAGACCCCCTTGAGGATCTATTCCAGAAAAGGTGAATATTTCTCATGGAAAAGGGGTATCAGCTACTGATTTGGATGAAGTTCACTACATATAGTTTCTATTTAAATCCCCCAGAATGCCCTATGGCTAGAATCCCTGCTGGTTCCTTTCCCAGTGTCCGTTGTCAGGGGAACTGCATGCCGTGTGACAGAACTACCTCAGCAAGGAGTGCTGCAGGTCAGATATTTCCTGGCCTCTCCTAGAATGTAAGCTGGATCGGGCAGGGCTCTCCCATGTGTCATAGTTTGCACTTCTAATGTGTGCAGGTTTGTCATCTGCTCCACTTGTTTATCGTTCAGCCATGCGTAATGTGTGGGCGCTTTATAAATAAAAGATAATGGTAGACATCAGCTCATACACCCGTGGTCAGTGCCAGTGCGCTGTACACTATATAAGCTCATAGCTCCCAACTGTGCCTCTTTTAGAGGGACAGTTCCTCTTTATTCCTCCTTTGTCCCTCTTTTAGGACTGATGTATATGTAAATATATGCATTTTTCTACTGAAAATGATTACATTTGCAGATTAGTCGGAGATAAACAAGCCTGTATTGCTCTCTGCAGTGAAAGGAAACATTTTTACACACAGGGAATACTTGGGAACACTTTCAAATGTTCCTTTATGTATCTAAGAGTAGCTACTGAAATTTTAGTTTTGGGAGTAAAATACCACTCTAACAATTGTCCACTTGTATCTGAGCCTGCAATGATGTTAAAGGACAACTGTAGCAAGAGGTATGTGGCGGCTGCCATATTTGTTTACTTTTAAGCAATACTAGTTACCTAGTTACCTGACATTGTGCTGAGCTTTCATTCATCAGTAGTGTCTGAATCAAACACCTGAGAGAAGCATGCGGCAATCGCAGTCACACTTCAATCAAACATCTGATCTGTATGCTTGTTCAGGGTCTATGGCTAAAGGTATCGAGATGTGTATATATATATACAGTGGGTTGCAAAAGTATTCGACCCCCTTGAAGTTTTCCACATTTTGTCACATTACTGCCACAAACATGCATCAATTTTATTGGAATTCCACGTGAAAGACCAATACAAAGTGGTGTACACGTGAGAAGTGGAACGAAAATTATACATCATTCCAAACATTTTTTACAAATAAATAACTGCAAAGTGGGGTGTGCGTAATTATTCGGCCCCCTGAGTCAATACTTTGTAGAACCACCTTTTGCTGCAATTACAGCTGCCAGTCTTTTAGGGTATGTCTCTACCAGCTTTGCACATCTAGAGACTGAAATCCTTGCCCATTCTTCTTTGTAAAACAGCTCCAGCTCAGTTAGATTAGATGGACAGCGTTTGTGAACAGCAGTTTTCAGATCTTGCCACAGATTCTTGATTGGATTTAGATCTGGACTTTGGCTGAGCCATTCTAACACATGGATATGTTTTGTTTTAAACCATTCCATTGTTGCCCTGGCTTTATGTTTATGGCGATTGTCCTGCTGGAAGGTGAACCTCCACCCCAGTCTCAAGTCTTTTGCAGACGCCAAGAGGTTTTCTTCCAAGATTGCCCTGTATTTGGCTCCATCAATCTTCCCATCAACTCTGACCAGCTTCCCTGTCCCTGCTGAAGAGATGCACCCCCCGAGCATGATGCTGCCACCACCATATTTGACAGTGGAGATGGTGTGTTCAGAGTGATGTGCAGTGTTAGTTTTCCGCCACACATAGCGTTTTGCATTTTGGCCGAAAAGTTCCATTTTGGTCTCATCTGACCAGAGCACCTTCTTCCACATGGTTGCTGTGTCCCCCACATGGCTTGTGGCAAACTGCAAACAGGACTTTTTATGCTTTCTGTTAACAATGCCTTTCTTCTTGCCACTCTTCCATAAAGGCCAACTTTGTACAGTGCATGCAGGGTCGGACTGGGACACTGGGGGCCCACCAAAGAAATTTCAACCTGGGGCCCACACATCCCATGATTGCGGTGAAAAAAGGGTGTGACCATGCACCGGAAGGTGGGCGTGGTCATGATGTATTATGGACAGGGCCAAATGTACATGATCTTAGCAGCATTGTAATTCAGAGACACTGCTGCCCTGCAAAACTTTGCATAGAGTCCCCTCCTTCAATATAAAGTAATGTCCTACTTTGCAGAGATTGCGACCGCATCGGGGCCCTTGGGCCAAAGGGGCCCGAAGGGCCCTCCGTCAACTACAGTATTACCTCTCTATTGGTCCTGTGCTCATAATAATCACTTCTATAGATACATTTGAACAGTAGTAATCATTAACAAGCTATTTCCCATCCCCTTCTTGCACCTCTGACACTGTGGTTGCCATTGGCAGGTTTTGGTGCGTCGTATCAATTGTTATGTATAGAGTGCTTGGGGGGCCCCATTGCGGGAGGGGGGGGGCACCAGAGACCTGGGGGCAGGGCCCACCGAGGGAAAAAACTGTACTACTGTGGCCCAGTCCGACCCTGAGTGCATGACATAGTTGTCCTATGGACAGAGTCTCCCACCTGAGCTGTAGATCTCTGCAGCTCGTCCAGAGTCACCATGGGCCTCTTGACTGCATTTCTGATCAGCGCTCTCCTTGTTCGGCCTGTGCGTTTAGGTGGATGGCCTTGTCTTGGTAGGTGTACAGTTGTGCCATACTCCTTCCATTTCTGAATGATCGCTTGAACAGTGCTCCGTTGGATGTTCAAGGCTTTGGGAATCTTTTTGTAGCCTAAGCCTGCTTCGAATTTCTCAATAACTTGATCCCTGACCTGTCTGGTGTGTTCTTTGGACTTCACGGTGTTGTTGCTCCCAATATTCTCTTAGTGCACACCAGAGCGTTTCGGCTGCGGTTTGCGATCCGCTTGCGGGTGCGGATCCGTTAGGGTAATGTATTTCAATGGGCTGGTGCACACCAGAGCGGGAGGCGTTTTGCAGAAACGCATACTCCCGGGCTGCTGCAGATTTTGGATTGCAGATGCGTTTCTGCCTCAATGTTAAGTATAGGAAAAACGCAAACCGCTCTGAAAAACGGCACTTCAGAGCGGTTTGCCAATCGTTTTTGTTACAGAAGCTATTCAGTAACAGCTTTACTGTAACAATATATTATTATTATTATTTAGTATTTATATAGCGCCGACATATTACGCAGCGCTGTACAGTGTATATATATATATATATTGTCTTGTCACTAACTGTCCCTCAAAGGAGCTCACAATCTAATCCCTACCATTGCCATATGTCTATATTATGTAGTGTAAGTACTGTAGTCTAGGGCCAATTTATTTAGGGGGAGCCAATTAACTTATCTGTATGTTTTTGGAATGTGGGAGGAAACCGGAGTGCCCGAAGGAAACCCACACAGACACGGAGAGAACATACAAACTCTTTGCAGATAGTGCCCTGGCTGGGATTCGAACCAGGGACCCAGCGCTGCAAGGCGAGAGAGCTAACCACTACGCCACCGTGCTGCCCAATATATGAAATCTACTACACCAAAAACGCTTTCCAAAGCCGCAAAATGCTAGCTGAAACGCTACAGAAAAAGAAGAAAAAGTGTTTCAAAATCTGCTAGCATTTTGCGGATCTGCTAGCGGTTTTTGGTGTGCACCAGGCCTTAGACAACCTCTTGAGGCCCTCACAGAGCAGCTGTATTTGTACTGACATTAGATTACACACAGGTGCACCCTATTTAGTCATTAGCACTCATCAGGCAATGCCTATAGGCAACTGACTGCACTCAGATCAAAGGGGGCCGAATAATTATGCACACACCACTTTGCAGTTATTTATTTGTAAAAAATGTTTGGAATCATGTATGATTTTCATTCCACTTCTCACGTGTACACCACTTTGTATTGGTCTTTCACTTGGAATTCCAATAAAATTGATTCATCTTTGTGGCAGTAATGTGACAAAATGTGGAAAACTTCAAGGGGGACGAATACTTTTGCAATCCACTGTATATATCAGACGAGTATGGGCAGACCAACCAAGAGACAGATTTTTCTCTGATTGAATCTGATTGGAGAGAGATCTCTTGCCTGCCCATACACCACAGGCCGATTCCCAGTCGATTTCAGCAGGAAATCTCTTGGGAATCAGACTTGTGACGCCGCCACCGTCGCTGCCCCCCTAATGTAAATGTGCCCCTCGCCAGCGCATTTAATACTTCACCTGTCTGCTGTCTCCTGCCATGGTCTCCATTCATTTTCCCCATTGTGGGTGGACTTCAGACTAGTGTTGGGCGAACATCTAGATGTTCGGGTTCGGGCCGAACAGGCCGAACATGGCCGCGATGTTCGGGTGTTCGACCCGAACTCCGAACATAATGGAAGTCAATGGGGACCCGAACTTTTGTGCTTTGTAAAGCCTCCTTACATGCTACATACCCCAAATTTACAGGGTATGTGCACCTTGGGAGTGGGTACAAGAGGAAAAATTTTTTTAGCAAAAAGAGGTTATAGTTTTTGAGAAAATCGATTTTAAAGTTTCAAAGGGAAAACTGTCTTTTAAATGCGGGAAATGTCTGTTTTCTTTGCACAGGTAACATGCTTTTTGTCGGCATGCAGTCATAAATGTAATACATATAAGAGGTTCCAGGAAAAAGGACCGGTAACGCTAACCCAGCAGCAGCACACGTGATGGAACAGGAGGAGGGTGGCGCAGGAGGAGAAGGCCACGCTTTGTGAGACACAACAACCCAGGCCTTGCATGAGGACAAGAAGCGTGCGGATAGCATGCTTTGTACCGCCATGCAGTCATAAATTTAATAAAGATAAGTGGTTCAATAAACAGGGACCACGCGGCAACGCTAACCCAGCAGCAGCAGACGTGATGGAACAGGAGGAGGCGCAGGAGGAGAAGGCCACGCTTTGTGAGACACAACAACCCAGGCCTTGCATGAGGACAAGAAGCGTGCGGATAGCATGCTTTGTACCGCCATGCAGTCATAAATGTAATAAAGATAAGAGGTTCCATAAACAGGGACCGGCAACGCTAACCCAGCAGCAGCAGCAGCACACGTGATGGAACAGGAGCAGGCGCAGGAGGAGAAGGCCACGCTTTGTGAGACACAACAACCCAGGCCTTGCATGAGGTACCGCCATGCAGTCATAAATGTAATAAAGATAAGTGGTTCAATAAACAGGGACCACGCGGCAACGCTAACCCAGCAGCAGCAGACGTGATGGAACAGGAGGAGGCGCAGGAGGAGAAGACCACGCTTTGTGAGACACAACAACCCAGGCCTTGCATGAGGACAAGAAGCGTGCGGATAGCATGCTTTGTACCGCCATGCAGTCATAAATTTAATAAAGATAAGTGGTTCAATAAACAGGGACCACGCGGCAACGCTAACCCAGCTGCAGCAGACGTGATGGAACAGGAGGAGGCGCAGGAGGAGAAGGCCACGCTTTGTGAGACACAACAACCCAGGCCTTGCATGAGGACAAAAAGCGTGCGGATAGCATGCTTTGTACCGCCATGCAGTCATAAATTTAATAAAGATAAGTGGTTCAATAAACAGGGACCACGCGGCAACGCTAACCCAGCAGCAGCAGACGTGATGGAACAGGAGGAGGCGCAGGAGGAGAAGGCCACGCTTTGTGAGACACAACAACCCAGGCCTTGCATGAGGTACCGCCATGCAGTCATAAATGTAATAAAGATAAGTGGTTCAATAAACAGGGACCGGCAACGCTAACCCAGCAGCAGCAGCAGCACACGTGATGGAACAGGAGCAGGCGCAGGAGGAGAAGGCCACGCTTTGTGAGACACAACAACCCAGGCCTTGCATGAGGACAAAAAGCGTGCGGATATAGCAGCAATGCTTTTTGCCGCCATGCAGTCATAAATGTAATACAGATGAGAGGTTCAATAAACAGGGACCGGTAACGCTACACCATCCCAGATGTTCATTGGTCATGTTACTTGGTTGGGGTCCTGGAGTGTTGCGTAGTCGTTTCCAATCCAGGATTGATTCATTTTAATTTGAGTCAGACGGTCTGCATTTTCTGTGGAGAGGCGGATACGCCGATCTGTGACGATGCCTCCGGCAGCACTGAAACAGCGTTCCGACATAACGCTGGCTGCCGGGCAAGCCAGCACCTCTATTGCGTACATTGCCAGTTCGTGCCAGGTGTCTAGCTTCGATACCCAATAGTTGAAGGGTGCAGATGGATTGTTCGACACAGCTACGTCATCTGACATGTAGTCCTTGACCATCTTCTCCAGGCGATCGGTGTTGGAGGTGGATCTGCACGCTTCCTGTTCAGTGGGCTGCTGCTGCATGGGTGTCAGAAAATTTTCCCACTCCAAGGACACTGCCGATACCGTTCCCTTTTGGGCACTAGCTGCGGCTTGCGTTGTTTGCTGCCCTCCTGGTCGTCCTGGGTTTGCGGAAGTCAGTCTGTCGGCGTACAACTGGCTAGAGGAGGGGGAGGATGTCAATCTCCTCTCTAAAGTCTCCACAAGGGCCTGCTGGTATTCTTCCATTTTGACCTGTCTGACTCTTTCTTCAAGCAGTTTTGGAACATTGTGTTTGTACCGTGGATCCAGAAGGGTATAAACCCAGTAATTGGTGTTGTCCAGAATGCGCACAATGCGTGGGTCGCGTTCAATGCAGTCTAGCATGAATTGAGCCATGTGTGCAAGAGTCCTACCAGAATCCTCATCATCCTCTTGTGAGCGTTGTGATAGTTGTTGTGATGCATCATAGTCGTCACCTTCCTCCTGGTCTGCTTCTGCTGACCATTCGCGCTGAATTGTGGAAGTCCAACGTGCACCGCTCTGGCCCTCGTCAGTGGTGGCATGAAATTCCTGCTCCAACTCCAGCTGTTCCTCCTCCTCTTCTTCGTCATAGCTGCTGGGGCCAGCGTTCCCTGAGGCGGATGGCCTGATGTTGGTACCATCACGCTGATCGTTTTCTCCTTCAGATTCCCCCAGTTGCATCATGACAGCTGTTTCCTTGATTTTCAACATTGACCTCTTCAGTAAACACAGCAGTGGTATGGTAATGCTGACTGAAGAGTTGTCACTGCTCACAAGCAACGTGGATTGCTCAAAATTTTGGAGGACTTGGCAGAGGTCCAACATGTTGGCCCAATCGGATCCACAGAAGCTTGGCAGCTGGCCGGATGCGCCTCGGTACTGCGCCGTCATGTACTGGACCACTGCACTCTTCTGCTCACAAAAGCGTGCTAGCATGTGCAGCGTAGAATTCCAGCGCGTAGGGACATCACACAGCAAGCGATGGTGGGGGAGATTGAAGCGCTCCTGCATCTTGGCGAGTGCCCCCGAAGCAGTACTGGAATTTCTACAATGTTTGGCCACTCGACGCACCTTCAACAGAAGATCGGCCACGCCTGGGTATGTCCTCAGGAACCGCTGAACTACTAGGTTCATCACGTGCGCCAGGCAAGGGATGTGTGTCAGCTTAGCCAACCTTAAAGCGCGAATGAGATTACTCCCATTATCACACACAACCATGCCCGGTTTCAAGTCCAGCGGTGCCAGCCACAAATCCGTCTGTTCCTTTATTCCCTTCCAAATTTCCTCCCCTGTGTGCTGCTTATCCCCAAGGCAGATCAGCTTCAGCAACGCTTGCTGACGCATGCCAACAGCTGTGCTGCACTGCTTCCACGATCCTACTGCTGCTGGGTTAGCGTTTCCGGATGAGGTACAGCTTTGAGATGCGTTGGAGGAGAAGGAGTCAGAGAGGTAGGTGCTGCTGTTGTTATCCAGTGGGAGGGACGGCGGTGCAGCTGTTTGCGGCGTGGGCAACACCCGCGCCGTAGCAGGTGAGGAATCGCTGCCAGGCTCCACAAGGTTCACCCAGTGCGCGGTAAGGGAGATGTATCGACCCTGGCCGAACGCACTCGTCCAAGTGTCAGTGGTGAGGTGAACCTTGCAGGCAACGGCATTCTTCAAGGTTCGGGTTATTTTGCTGACCACGTGCTCATGCAACTCAGGCACTGCAGAGCGCGCAAAGTGGTAGCGGCTGGGAACCACGTAACGTGGGATGGCCACTGACATCATGCCCTTGAAGCTGTTTGTCTCCACCACTCGATATGGCAGCATTTCGCAGGCCAGAAGCTTGGCTATGCTGGCTGTTACTGCCACGGCCCGGGGGTCATTTGCTGGCAATTTCCTCTTGCGCTCAAACATCTCCGACACAGACAACTGAACCGTAGCGCTGCACACGGAAGGGCTGTTGGTTGTTGTGTTTGATGAACACTGGGAGACCTCAAGAGCACTACTCCGGAAAGTGACAGTGTCAGCGTCGTCTGATGTTTGTGAATGTTGTGAACCACGCAATGGCTGGGCTACTGCTGCTGCTGAGGCGGGTCTGGTGGTGAGTCTGGTGAACCCAAGGGAGGCAGTGTTGCTGGTACCCTGTCCTGCCGCGTTTGCCCACAGAGTGGGATGTTTGGATAGCATGTGGCGGCTCATGCTGGTGGTGGAGAGGTTGTTAATACTTTTCCCCCTGCTCAGGCGAGTCTTGCACACCTTGCAAATCGCCATGGTAACATCCTCAGTGCAGTCTTCAAAGAAAGCCCAGACTTTGGAGCACCTGCCTCCTTGCTGGCGATTTCTGTTTCCTCCTCTTTTGCCTCTCACTCTAACTTCCACGCTTGTGGTGCCTGAAATTGCGCGCCGCCTACCTTGTGGCACAAGGCGAACTCGTGCAGCAGTGGGTTCTTCAACAGACTCATCTGTGCTGCTGCTACGACGGCGATGTTCTCGTTCACAAATAAAATCTGGGTCTCTGTCCACATTGTCCATACCCTCCTCTTCCATCTCCTCAAACTCGTCATATGTCATTGTGGGGGGCCGCCGCCGTGGAGTAGAGCTCCCCAGAACAACCTCTGCGCAGCTCACTCCAACGTCGTCTTCCAGATCTTGTCGGCCGACCTCCTGCAATTGCAACCCCTCCTGCTCAACTTGCTCTGGGATTTGGGTTTCCGAGTCCTCCTCGGACTCGCCTTGTATTTCAGTGCGCGGTGCATTTCCCACAGTTAATGGTTGTGAATCCGGGCACAACATTTCTGGCTGTTCCTCTATTGACCTTTCATAGGTGGAGGTTTGTTGGGCTGGGAATAGCTCCTGCGAATACCCCATTGTGTCCTGAGGTAATTCATAGGACTGGTTATCTGGCAGTTGTGTGCGTGGTGTCGCTGCCGGTTGTGTCAGCTTTGTGCCCACTGGCTCCTTGTAACTGGCTGAGGACTCGGACCTCGTGCGTGATGTGCTGGTGCTGCTTAACCCACTGCTGGACGCTTGAGAGGTCATCCAAGTAATTATCTGGTCCTGTTCTTTTGGATTTGTGAGGGTTGTTGTCCTGGACAACATGGGCGGTATTGAGTGGGTTTTCTTGGGTGCTCCCCTGTGGCCTGTACGTGAACCGTCAGGGGAAACACCTCTTCCCTTGCCCCTTCCTCTTTCACCGGATTTCTTCCTCATTTCACTTATCCTTACAGTACACGCTGACTGGCAGCAGTACAGTGGCAGTACAGAAATGCTATACAGTACCACTATTCCCAGCAGCGACACAGAGCACAATGCTATACAGTGGCGGGTGAGCGGTGTACTACTGTTCCCAGGCCCAGCAGACACAGAGTGGAAGTAAACACAATGCTATATAGTCTGGCTGAGCGGTGTACACAGAGTGGCAGTACACACAATGCTATATAGTCTGGCTAAGCCGTGTACACAGAGTGTCATTAAACACAATGCTATATATAGCGTGGCTGAGCGAGGTGCACAGTGGCAGTACACACAATGCTTTATAGTCAGGCTGAGCCGTGTACACAGAGTGTCAGTAAACAATGGTATATAGTCTGGCTGAGCGGTGTACACAGAGTGGCAGTAAACACAATGCTATATATAGCGTGGCTGAGCGAGGTGCACAGTGGCAGTACACACAATGCTATAGAGCCAGGCTAAGCCGTGTACACAGAGTGTCAGAAAACACAATGCTATATATAGCGTGGCTGAGCGAGGTGCACAGTGGCAGTACACACAATGCTATATTAGTCAGGCTAAGCCGTGTACACAGAGTGTCAGAAAACACAATGCTATATATAGCGTGGCTGAGCGAGGTGCACAGTGGCAGTACACACAATGCTATATTAGTCAGGCTAAGCCGTGTACACAGAGTGTCAGAAAACACAATGCTATATATATAGCGTGGCTGAGCGAGGTGCACAGTGGCAGTACACACAATGCTATATATAGCGTGGCTGAGCGAGGTGCACAGTGGCAGTACACACAATGCTATATATAGCGTGGCTGAGCGAGGTGCACAGTGGCAGTACACACAATGCTATATTAGTCAGGCTAAGCCGTGTACACAGAGTGTCAGAAAACACAATGCTATATATATAGCGTGGCTGAGCGAGGTGCACAGTGGCAGTACACACAATGCTTTATAGTCAGGCTGAGCCATGTACACAGAGTGTCAGTAAACAATGGTATATAGTCTGGCTGAGCGGTGTACACAGAGAGTCAGTAAACAACGGTATATAGTCTGGCTGAGCGGTGTACACAGAGTGGCAGTAAACACAATGCTATATATAGCGTGGCTGAGCGAGGTGCACAGTGGCAGTACACACAATGCTATATATAGCGTGGCTGAGCGAGGTGCACAGTGGCAGTACACACAATGCTATATATAGCGTGGCTGAGCGAGGTGCACAGTGGCAGTACACACAATGCTATATTAGTCAGGCTAGCCTAAGCCGTGTACACAGAGTGTCAGAAAACACAATGCTATATATATAGCGTGGCTGAGCGAGGTGCACAGTGGCAGTACACACAATGCTATATATAGCGTGGCTGAGCGAGGTGCACAGTGGCAGTACACACAATGCTATATATAGCGTGGCTGAGCGAGGTGCACAGTGGCAGTACACACAATGCTATATATAGCGTGGCTGAGCGAGGTGCACAGTGGCAGTACACACAATGCTATATATAGCGTGGCTGAGCGAGGTGCACAGTGGCAGTACACACAATGCTATATATAGCGTGGCTGAGCGAGGTGCACAGTGGCAGTACACACAATGCTATATATAGCGTGGCTGAGCGAGGTGCACAGTGGCAGTACACACAATGCTATATTAGTCAGGCTAAGCCGTGTACACAGAGTGTCAGAAAACACAATGCTATATATATAGCGTGGCTGAGCGAGGTGCACAGTGGCAGTACACACAATGCTATATATAGCGTGGCTGAGCGAGGTGCACAGTGGCAGTACACACAATGCTATATTAGTCAGGCTAGCCTAAGCCGTGTACACAGAGTGTCAGAAAACACAATGCTATATATATAGCGTGGCTGAGCGAGGTGCACAGTGGCAGTACACACAATGCTATATATAGCGTGGCTGAGCGAGGTGCACAGTGGCAGTACACACAATGCTATATATAGCGTGGCTGAGCGAGGTGCACAGTGGCAGTACACACAATGCTATATTAGTCAGGCTAGCCTAAGCCGTGTACACAGAGTGTCAGAAAACACAATGCTATATATATAGCGTGGCTGAGCGAGGTGCACAGTGGCAGTACACACAATGCTATATATAGCGTGGCTGAACGAGGTGCACAGTGGCAGTACACACAATGCTATATATAGCGTGGCTGAGCGAGGTGCACAGTGGCAGTACACACAATGCTATATATAGCGTGGCTGAGCGAGGTGCACAGTGGCAGTACACACAATGCTATATATAGCGTGGCTGAGCGAGGTGCACAGTGGCAGTACACACAATGCTATATATAGCGTGGCTGAGCGAGGTGCACAGTGGCAGTACACACAATGCTATATATAGCGTGGCTGAGCGAGGTGCACAGTGGCAGTACACACAATGCTATATATAGCGTGGCTGAGCGAGGTGCACAGTGGCAGTACACACAATGCCATATTAGTCAGGCTAAGCCGTGTACACAGAGTGTCAGAAAACACAATGCTATATATATAGCGTGGCTGAGCGAGGTGCACAGTGGCAGTACACACAATGCTATATATAGCGTGGCTGAGCGAGGTGCACAGTGGCAGTACACACAATGCTATATATAGCGTGGCTGAGCGAGGTGCACAGTGGCAGTACACACAATGCTATATTAGTCAGGCTAGCCTAAGCCGTGTACACAGAGTGTCAGAAAACACAATGCTATATATATAGCGTGGCTGAGCGAGGTGCACAGTGGCAGTACACACAATGCTATATATAGCGTGGCTGAGCGAGGTGCACAGTGGCAGTACACACAATGCTATATATAGCGTGGCTGAGCGAGGTGCACAGTGGCAGTACACACAATGCTATATTAGTCAGGCTAGCCTAAGCCGTGTACACAGTGTCAGAAAACACAATGCTATATATATAGCGTGGCTGAGCGAGGTGCACAGTGGCAGTACACACAATGCTATATATAGCGTGGCTGAACGAGGTGCACAGTGGCAGTACACACAATGCTATATATAGCGTGGCTGAGCGAGGTGCACAGTGGCAGTACACACAATGCTATATATAGCGTGGCTGAGCGAGGTGCACAGTGGCAGTACACACAATGCTATATATAGCGTGGCTGAGCGAGGTGCACAGTGGCAGTACACACAATGCTATATATAGCGTGGCTGAGCGAGGTGCACAGTGGCAGTACACACAATGCTATATTAGTCAGGCTAGCCTAAGCCGTGTACACAGAGTGTCAGAAAACACAATGCTATATATATAGCGTGGCTGAGCGAGGTGCACAGTGGCAGTACACACAATGCTATATATAGCGTGGCTGAGCGAGGTGCACAGTGGCAGTACACACAATGCTATATATAGCGTGGCTGAGCGAGGTGCACAGTGGCAGTACACACAATGCTATATTAGTCAGGCTAGCCTAAGCCGTGTACACAGAGTGTCAGAAAACACAATGCTATATATATAGCGTGGCTGAGCGAGGTGCACAGTGGCAGTACACACAATGCTATATATAGCGTGGCTGAGCGAGGTGCACAGTGGCAGTACACACAATGCTATATATAGCGTGGCTGAGCGAGGTGCACAGTGGCAGTACACACAATGCTATATTAGTCAGGCTAGCCTAAGCCGTGTACACAGAGTGTCAGAAAACACAATGCTATATATATAGCGTGGCTGAGCGAGGTGCACAGTGGCAGTACACACAATGCTATATATAGCGTGGCTGAACGAGGTGCACAGTGGCAGTACACACAATGCTATATATAGCGTGGCTGAGCGAGGTGCACAGTGGCAGTACACACAATGCTATATATAGCGTGGCTGAGCGAGGTGCACAGTGGCAGTACACACAATGCTATATATAGCGTGGCTGAGCGAGGTGCACAGTGGCAGTACACACAATGCTATATATAGCGTGGCTGAGCGAGGTGCACAGTGGCAGTACACACAATGCTATATTAGTCAGACTAGCCTAAGCCGTGTACACAGAGTGTCAGAAAACACAATGCTATATATATAGCGTGGCTGAGCGAGGTACACAGTGGCAGTAAACAATGCTATATATAGTGTGGCTGAGCGTGCGGTGTACTACTGTTCCCAGCAGCGACACACAATGACTGGGGGGGACCCTGGCTAGCGTGGCTGGAGAGCGAACTACCCTGCCTGCCTACCCAAAGCTAAACCCACAGACAAATGGCGGAGATATGACGTGGTTCGGGTATTTATTTACCCGAACCACGTGACCGTTCGGCCAATCAGAGCGCGTTCGGGCCCGAACCACGTGACCCGTTCGGCCAATCACAGCGCTAGCCGAACGTTCGGGGAACGTTCGGCCATGCGCTCTTAGTTCGGCCATGTGGCCGAACGGTTTGGCCGAACACCGTCAGGTGTTCGGCCGAACTCGAACATCACCCGAACAGGGTGATGTTCTGCAGAACCCGAACAGTGGCGAACACTGTTCGCCCAACACTACTTCAGACTAAAAATCTACTCAGCAGCACTGACAAGGCTTGGTGTGTCTAACAGCCTTCACAGCATCAGAACTTTGTTTTTCTTACCCATCCTCATTTTTCGCTGCACAGAAGCTAAGCCCCGCCCCATCAAAGAAATCTTGATGGGAATTTTCCCCCTGATGCTGTGCAAAGCATGATGAGATTTCTGATGTTGTTATTCTCCTTCTGCTGTTTTGGCGCAAATTAGTTTTTTTACATTTGAATTTGAGATTTGAAGCCTAGTGTGCGCAGCTGGGAGGGATGATCAGGACACAGGACAGTTGGAACTGTGTCTCATGCTCCATCACCTCCTTTCAACCAAAAAGATGTCTGCCCTCATGAAATCACAAACATTTGCCTGTTCTTTTAAAACAGGGTGGGTAAGGCCTAGTTCCCATTATATCCGTTTTTTGTAAAATTTTAAGCGCGGGTGATTTTCAAAATCGCCCTGAAAGTGCTTGTGCAATGATTCTCTATGAGAGAGTTCATATCAAAGCGTTCGTTTGCGATCCGCTTTAAAAAGCGGTGCTTGAGCCATGTTTAAAGTGATTTGCCTCAATGGAAGGTATAGGAAAACCGCAAAACGCTCACACAATCGCTTTGGGAAGCGATTGTGTGAGTGTTTTTAGTTTTTTTTTAAATACATAGTATTTATTGTTTCCGTTTTTTTTTTCCGGATAAAAAAACAGAAGCGCTCTGCAAAAACCCTTAAAAGCCCACTAAAACGAGCGAACGCGCAGAAAGTCGCCGGAAAACGCTTAAAAAAAGTGAACAAAAAAAGCCCACCGCCGAAGGACACTCAATGGCGGAACGCAATGTGAACAAGCCCTCAGAGATTATATTACCTATCTATTTTAATTAACATAGCTAATAATGACAGTATGTGTGTTTAGGCTGAAGTTCCCCTTTAAGCATGTGACGCGTTCTGTCATGTTTGCCGCTCATCTCGATATCGCACACCGTTAACCTGAATGACCACATTGGCCCGACATCTTGCAGCGTGTCCAATCGATACTTTCAGCCAATTTTGGGCTAAAATTGGTTGACTCGTCAGTCAGTCAGGCATGCTTGCAGCGATAATAATTATCGAATCGGAATGCTCGATCGGCCGCCAAGTCGAGTGATCTGTGGACACCTTAAGAGGCAGATGATCAACAGGACAGCCAGGCAATTTGCATAGTTTAAATATGACAGCCTCCATACCCCCCTCATTTCAGGTGTCCTTTAAAGTGGACCTGAACTCTTGCACAGGATACAAGGAAAACAGAGAGAAATACACCCTGTGTGTTTTTTGAGAGTAGAGCCTGCCTAATTCCCTCTCATCTTCTACAGGTGTAATTTGATCTCTCAGCTGTGTCAGCACAAAACTTCAGCAGGCACAGCTAATATGTAAATACAGAATGTTAACCCTTTGTCTGCTTCCATGAAAACAGGAAGTAGAAACACTGCAGATTGATTGCAGGATTTGTGTCAGGCCTGTTTTTGGTCGCACCGCCGAAAACAGGCATTCAGGGACTACCACGTTAGTATGCGGTAATCCCCTTTTGGCCGGGATCCAAACAGGAAGTGACCCTCAATTGCGTTCACTTCCTGTTTTAGAAACACGGTGCGCGGAGGCGATTTGTAAATATACGCTTCCATGCATGCGTGTCGCAACACCAATATTTTGGCAAACCCTGCGTCGCCATAGACTTACATGCCTTCCGGTCGGCCGCACGTCGCCGCAGAGGTCGCGGGGTAGATCAGTGAACTCCAGTGCATGACATGCTGTATGAAAGCACCCATAGGCTTTCATTAGCATAGAGGTGAGGTGCAGTAAAATGACCCACTGCACCAGTGTGACAGGGCCCTGAAGGTTATTATGCTGTTGCTTATCTTTTAGGGCAGACAGGAAGTTCTGAGTTCAGGTCTGCTTTACATGACTGATTGTTTCGGGAAACTGACGTCTGTTTTGGAAATCTTCTTCTCCCCTCAGGTCAGTTTTCTTGCGGGAACAAGCGCTGTGAGGAGAAGGAAGGCTTGAAGAGCTGGGAGGTGAACTTTGGCTACATGGAGCACGGAGAGAAGAAGAACGCTCTTGTAAAACTGAGTAAGTCGGCTTATCCGTTCTCTACCGACTCTGGTCAACCGGTGCCACAACGAGAGCTTTCCTGGCAGTGGCTGCCTTTTATTGGGCTGATTCAGGGCTGGAACCCAGGGCTGTGGAGTCGGTACAAACATCTTCCAACTCCGATCCTCAGTTTATGAAACCACCAACTCCGACTCCAGGTACCCAAAATGGCTCTGACCCTTTAGTCTAATACTTAATGGGGCTGTGGATTTTGTACAAAAATCATCCGACTCCTCAGTTTATGAAATCAATGACTCCGACTCCAACTCCCGACTCTGGGTGCCCAAAATTGCCCCGACCTCGACTTCAACTCCTACTCCACAGCCCTGCTGGAACCCACCAGAACGATTTTGTGAGCATTTAGGGAGGTTTTCAAAACGCTAGCGATTTCCCTAAACGCTCAGCTAATGTTAATGGAGGGGCCAAATTCCACTGGAGCGATTGCGATTACCAAATCGCAAAACGCAGGACAGGCAGCATTTTTAGCATTAGCATTTCTGCAATGTAAAGTATATAAACGCTGGCGTAATCGCTCATCAAAACCTACACAGAGAGATTTTGCTAGCGTTTTTAAATTACACTGTAAAAAAAAAACAAAAAAAACTAATTGAGAGGACCAAAAACACTCATGAAAAAATCACTTACAAAACGCTCATTAAAAATGCTAGCCATTGCGATTAGCGATAGCGATTTGTTGTGGGTTCCATTCCTCAAAGTGGCATAAATTAGCAAATTAATTAGCATTGGCTCAGAATTATTAGCAACTGATTGACCATCCCTATTCATTGGTGTCCGAGTTGCAGATCTGTAATTAGCATGAAGCCAATGTTCTATAACCTGCATGCTTTTTCTGGATCAGTGACTTAGAAAATATTCAGTTACTGTATTCCGGATATCCAGTTTTACGGTAATTTTTCAGCATCAGAAACACTTCCTGTATCTATAGATTGCTGCAGCACCTAATCAATATTTCAGATGGATGCAGGCAGGGCCGGGCCGAGGCAGAGGCTGAAGAGGCTCCAGCCTCAGGGCGCAGTGTAGGAGGGGGCGCAGAATTCATTCAGCTGTCATTCCTAATTGTGTTTGAAGCAGAAAGAAATAAGAAAAGGGGATACATGGCAGTGACTGCAAGCCAGATAACTAGATATTAAGGTGTTGGGGAGGTTGTGGGCCCTGTGGCGCCTCTTAGTCTAATAGCAATCAGTGTTTGATGGCTCGGGTGGCAGGGATGGAGGGGCGCACTTTGGTGTCTCAGCCTTGGGTGCTGGAGGACCTTGTCCCGGCTCTGGATGCAGAACAGAGTATGATAAAATGCCCTTTTTAAACTTGCCATGTATTAACTTAGTAATCGCAGTGCTCTTTTCCCACATGTGCGATGTGATTTTTACCTTAACTCCAACGCAGACCATGCTGTATTTTTCTTCTTTGGTGTTTGAGTTAAAGGGACACTGTAGGGGGGTTGGGGGGGAAAATGAGTTGAAGTTACCCAAGGCTTCTAATGGTCCCCCGCAGACATCCTGTGCCCGCGCAGCCACTCACTGGTGCTCTGGCCCCGCCTCCAGTTCACTTCTGGAATTTCAGACTTTAAAGTCTAAAAACCACTGCGCCTGCTTTGCCGTGTCCTCGCTCCCACTGATGTCACCAGGAGCGTATACCACAAGCCCAGTATGGTTTGTGCCTGCGCAGTACGCTCATGGGGACATCAGGGGAAGTGAAGACACGGCAATGCAGGCGCAGTGGTTTTCAGACTATAAAGTCTGAAATTCCAGAAGTGAACTGGAGGTGGGGCCGGAGCATTGATGAGTGGCTGCGCGGGCACAGGATGTCTGCGGGGGACCATTAGAAGCCCCGGGTAAGTTCAACTCATTTTCCCCCGACCCCCCCCCCTCCCCCCTACAGTATTCTTTTAAAGGGGAACTGAAGAGAGAAGTATATGGAGGCTGCCATGTTTATTTCCTTTTAAGCAATACCAGATGCCTGGCAGCCCTGCTGATCCTCTGCCTCTAATACTATTAGGCATAGCCCCTGAACAAGCATGCAGCAGATCAGGTGTTTCAGACTTTAAAGTCAGATCTGACAAGACTAGCTGCATGCTTGTTTCTGGTGTTATTCAGATACTACTGCAGAGAAATAGACCAGCAGGGCTGCCAGGCAACTGGTATTGATTAAAAGGAAATAAATATGGCAGCCTCCATATACCTCTTACTTCAGTTCCCCTTTAAGTCTATGGGCACACCTAAAAAAAAAATTGTTTATCACTTTTTTTCTGTTTTTTTATATTTGTAAACGTAAGGTTGCCATGAAACTGCCTGAACGTGCGATAATTGCGTTGTAATGTGCACAGTGAAAGCAGATAAAATCGCATTTGCATTGCAGCAGGTTTGTGATGGCGTAGAAGGATAATGTCCACGAAGCTCAGATGAGGTCTAAAGCCAGTTACTTTTTTTCTTCTTCAAATGAATTCAGGATAACTGAGGTATCCAGTTTGTGATTGTGGGTTTAAAGGAGAACTGTAGTGAGAGGGATATGGAGGCTACCATATTTATTTCCTTTGTAACCTCCCTGGCGGTTAACTTTTTTTTGCAAATGGGCAAAAATCCTTTTTTTTTGTTTTGTTTCATGTAAAGCTACCAGAGTGGTAGCTACATGAAACACCACTAGAGGGCGCATGTGGCCCTCTAGTGCGATCGTCGCCGGCATCAATAGCAAACAGGGGAACGCGTATATAAAGCGCTCCCCTGTTTGGCTTCACCTGTGGCCATGGCGACGATCGGAATGACGTCATGGACGTCAGACGCATCCGATCCAGCCCATAGCGCTGCCCGGAACTCATTGGTCCGGGCAGCGCAGGGCTCTGGCGGGGGGGGGGGGGCCCTCTTCCGCCGCTGCGTGCGGATGATCGCCGCAGAGCGGCGGCGATCACGCTGTGCGCGCGGCTAGCAAAGTGCTGGCTGCACGCACAGCACTTTGAATGGTGAAAATCACCCCACCAGGGGCTGAGATCTCCTCCTGCGCGGCATAGCCCGAGCTCAGCTCGGGCTTACCGCCAGGGAGGTTAAGCAATACCAGTTGCCTGGCTATCCTGCTGATCCTCTGCCTCTAATACTATTAGCCATAGACCCTGAACAAGCAGGCAGATCAGGTGTTTCTGACATTGTCAGATCTGGCACGATTATCTGCATGTTTGTTACTGGTGTGATTCAGACACTGTTGCAGCCTAATAGATCAGCAGTGCTGCTAGGCAACTGGTATTGCTTAAATGGAAATACATATGGCAGCCTCCATATTCCTCCCTTTAGGCTACTTACACACCAAGACGTTGCGGTTTAGGGGACGTTATGGTCGCATAGCGTGCCCCTAACGCAACGTATGGTGGTGTTGAAGTTGGACGTCAGATTGAGCTGCATTATGCAGCTCTCAAAGCAGCCGCTTCAGGTTAGTGATAGGAAGTCCGGATCTTTTTAAGGATTCGGATCATTTGAATCGGATCATTGGAAAGATCCGGATCTTTGAACCAAATCATTTGAATCATTTTACTAGGAAAGCAGACTGGGTGAAATGACTAGCATGACAGGACTTTCCCTGCACTGTACATTCTGTATGTTCCTGTTTCTGCCAGACAGACATCCACCGTGAACCGAATCTTTCATTGTGATGATCCGGATGATTCAACTCACAAAAAGATCCGGATCAAATGAACGATTCGTTCATGATCCGGACAAAACTACAGTCCCACCAGGAGTCTCTGCAGTGCAGTGAATATTAATTAGCCATGTGGCTGGCCGCGGAGGAGGAGGGGAGACCTCCTCCTCCAGCATTACTGAGCATGTGCAAGCAGTCTAACGCGGCTTAGACCAGTATAACGTACAGCATGCAGCACTTTGTTTAAACGTGCTGCGTTACTATGTAACGCAACGTGGGCACTGTGAACAGCACAATTGATTTTACAGTGCTGTGAGTTAGGCTGCGTTACTGGCTGCTGTAACGTGGGACTTTAACGTCCCACTGTGAAACCAGCCTCAAGTTAAAAAGGGCCCTCATACATTTGCCCAGAGAACTGTTTTAATGTGTCATTTTACAGGGGCTGGTCCAGTTTGGGGTAGCGTTCTGAACCTGATTGTGGACATTTAATAAAGTTGCTGCAGGCGCCTTGTTGTCCAAATAAACTTTACGTATAAAAACACAAGACGCTGCATGCAGGATTTCTGTCAAGCCTCTGAAGACCGCATGTGGCCGTTATGTGAGGAATCAGCGGTTGTGCAATATAAATAAACACACAGGAGTATAGATTGTTTCTCTTTCTTATATAATGGAATTCTACTGAGTGACTTGTGTACATTGGACACACAGCGAGATAGAACGTATGGAGTGCCACGGCGGTGGGACGCTGCATTGCGTCCTCCACCTGTAATAACAAGCAGTTCTCGGGAGAATCGCCCTCTCGCTGTTGCCTATAGTGGAGTGTTTGTGGGATGTATGCCAGGACCTGCGGTAGTCCCTGTCTTGCCGCACGCAGGTCACTACAGGAAGACTTTACCTTCTTATCTCAACACATGAGCATTGGATTTCCGCATTATTTCTAGACAAGACACAGAATATTTACATTGCACTTTTCTCCTGGCGGACTCAAATCACCAGAGCTGCAGCCACTAGGGATGCTCCGCAAACAGGGAGTCTCCCAAAGGCCCATACCCACCAAACCTTTTTTTCCAAACGATTTTGTGCAATAAACGATTTTTCTTGCAATATTGTGCAAGATTATTTTGTAAAGCAATGTTTAAAGCCGATCCGAGATGAAAAACTAACTATGACAAGTAAATTGTCTATATATCTTATCTAAAGTTTAGATAGTTTACACAGCAAATCTAGCTGCAAACAGCTTCAACAGTTTATGATTATTTATTCCTGTGATACAATGAGAGCAGCTATGTTCTTTGTCACATTACACACAGGCAAGCTGATCTGCATCTCCAGCCCTCAGCCTGTGAAAACTTCACTCCCCTCTTCTCTTGACACTCCACCCACGGCAACCGTTCGTTTTTGAATGACTGACATGTCCGATTGAGTTGTTGAATATCGTTCCGATCCTCATTGACTTGCGGGGGTTTTGCTGAGATCTTGTATTGCGATCACACCTACTCCTGTGTTCGATGTCTCCTCTCCAAGACCCAGGTCTCCACCAAGGTAATTCTCTCCCAGGCTGCCCATTTTCACACCTGTGTCATGTGACATCAACGCTATAGACAAAACGCTAGAGGTCCAACAGCAAACGGGCTCCGGGGAGAGAGAACACAAGGGGAGACATATAAGTCCAAAGAATCACATGCCACGTTTGCCTGTTTCGGGGGTTCTGGACCAAGTGGCTGAAGTAATCCAAAGTAACATTGGGAGGTCTGCACACCACACTCTTAGAGACCCGAGGTGTGTTTAAAGAATGTTATCTGCATACAGAGGCTGGATCTGCCTATACAGCCCAGCCTCTGTTGCTATCCCAAACCCCACTAAGGTCCCCCTGCATTCTGCAATCCCTCATAAATCACAGCCATGCTGTGAGGCTGTGTTTACATCTGTAGTGTCAGTCTCAGCTGCTCCCCCGCCTCCTGCATAGCTCCGGTCCCTGCCCCCGTCCCTTCCCTCCAATCAGCAGGGAGGGAAGGGATGCAGGCGGGGACTGGAGTTCTGCAGGAGGCGGGGAGAGCAGCAGACTGACACTATAGAGATAAACACAGCCAGCTCTGACAAGCTGTTAGCAGCGTGGCTGTGATTTATGAGGGATTGCAGAGTGCAGGGGGACCTTAGGGGGGTTTGGGATAGCAACAGAGGCTGAGCTGTATAGGCAGATCCAGCCTCTGTATGCAGATAATATTCTTCAAACCCACCTCGGGTTCTCTTTAAGAAACTTACATTTATTGTTCCATCACCATACACATCCGACCATATTGCCAACGCTCGTTTCAGGGCCATGCAGGGTCCCCATTGTCGAGGCACAGTACATCTGTAGACTAGTTATAAACCAGACAGTGTGATGTGAGTGCTTACAGGTCTGTGTGGCCCCTCCCAATACCCATCTTGTTTCTCCTATGAGGCAGGGCTTCGGCAGGGCTTAGAAGAAAAATAGCACACAGCGTATAAACATAATCAGTTAACAGATATTGTAAAAGATAAGACATTTACATTCAGTAAAGTTCTTCTTTAACTGGTGAATTCTCTCTTTGCAGGGCTGTGTCCGGAATGCTCATACAAACTGAATTTTCATCACAAGTATGTATCTCTCTATCACCATTTCCAATAACGCTACAGCTCTCTTTCCTTATTTGCTGTAGTGGACATCACAGCATTACCGTAATTAATTCATTAATAATGCCAAATAAGAAATCCCTTTAGTTGTGAAAAAAATATTGTTTGTGAGTGGCTCCTCCCCCAATCACACAAGAGACTTTGCCATATAGCCTGGCAGCATGCCTCCTTCATCGCGCTTCCGTAGCTGGGTGAGGAATCTGACGGAACCCCCAGCGCTGTCCCCCTCATGTAAAATGTGCCCCCCTCTCCCAGGGGCCTGTTGGTGTCCGCTGCAGTCTCTGTCCTCGTCCTCACACACACGTCCCACGCGGTTTCCAGCATAATGTGGGTGTGTGTGAAATCTCACAATACGCCAGCAACCACGCGGGGGGCATGTGTGTGAGGAAGAGAACAGAGACAGCGGCGGACACCGACAGGCACCTGGGGAGGAAAGGCACATTTTACATGAGAGGGAAAGCAATGAGGCGACGTCACTAGGCCGATTCCCGAAAGACTTCCTGATGAAATCGATCGGGAATCAGCCTGCGGCTTATGGCAGCCACAGATCTGTCTCTTGGTCGATCGGCCGTCAAAATCGCTAGATGTATGGGCATCTTTATATGTATTTGTGTTTGTCACTGCACAGGAGGAAAGAGGTCCAGCCACAGACCAAGAAGAAGACCTCAGAAGAGATGGGAGAGCCTTCCAAGAAGAGGGCTAAACAGTCGCACAAGAAGAGAAAGCATAGAGGTAACATGGAGGAATATTGCATCCACCTTTTATGTCGCCTCCAGGTGTGTGTGTGTTTGTGTGTGTGTGTGTGTGTGTGTGTTTGGGAGGGGTCGGTGCTATGTGGAGCGATCAGGGAGTTTGCCAAATCCAGTGGTTGACGTGCTGCTTCAAAGTGCTAGATGCAAGGGCTGCGAAGACAAAATGTAGAGCGCACTTACAGAAGAATCACACTGAATACAGCCACCGGTGGAATGCTCTCACCTGTGGGGTTGGCTGAAAACACACTTTTTCTTGCTTCAGCAAGTGAGCATAGAGTGTGTCTATGCTAGATCACAATCGCGTAACAGCATGCCCAGGAAGCATAGGTCTCGCCAGTTAATGCAGGTACAGTACTGATAGTGCGCTCCTCTGTCCACATTTCTGTGCGACTGGATGATACTGTAGCATTGCAGCCATGCACAAGCATGTCACAGATGACAGGCAATTCCCTCAGTAATCAGGCAGCAGCTTACACAGGAAGCATATGTCTCACCAGTTAATGCAGGTACAGTACTGATAGTGCGCTCCTCTGTCCACATTTCTGTGCAGCATGGATGATACTGTAGCATTGCAGCCATGCACAAGCATGTCACAGATGACCGGCAATTCCCTCAGTAATCAGGCAGCAGCTTACACAGGAAGCATAGGTCTCACCAGTTAGTGCAGGTACAGTACTGATAGTGTGCTCCTCTGTCCACATTTCTGTGCAGCCTGGATGATACTGTAGCATTGCAGCCAAGCACAAGCATGTCACAGATGACTGGCAATTCCCTCAGAAATCAGACAGCAGCTTACACAGGAAGCATAGGTCTCACCAGTGAATGCAGGTACAGTACTGATAGTGTGCTCCTCTGTCCACATTTCTGTGCGCCTGGATGATACTGTAGCATTGCAGCCAAGCACAAGCATGTCACAGATGACAGGCAATTCCCTCAGTAATGAGACAGCAGCTTACACAGGAAGCATAGGTCTCACTGGCTTGAGCTGTTGAGGTAATGCATACAGGCCCAGAGTAGTGTGTAGATAGCGAGTAGGCTACAAGTGGCTGCCAGCCTGTCCACCAACCACTGCTCATAGGTCTGACGTATGCTGTATGCACCAGCCCACTATCCACTATAGCCGGATACAGAATAACGCCGGGGCAAAAAACAGATTCACTATAACAGAAGTTCTAGTATATCGAGATTTACTATACCAGGCATTACTCTTATAATGGTGCTTGGTTGCGACCTGGAAATTTAGTTTACTGTGTCAGAGATAACTATAACGAGATTATACTGTAGTGAGATATTGTAGTAACTGCAGTTAATAAGTAGATTGTACTTCCTTCTGCTGGCGCACATGCCAGCCCATTATAACCACTGATAGCCTTTGTTCCGACCTCTGACATCTCGGGCCCCATACACGTGCCTTTTCTGTGATGCCTTGTTGGCGGCCCTGGACAGCAACCTAGGAAAATGTAATTTATAGTGCATTTTACAATATACATTTCCTATGTATGTATCTTTCACAGTAATGAAGCCTTAATCGTTAAGTTGACTGTGTTGACGATATGACTGAGCACTGAGGGGGTTAACTTCAGTACATCGTTAGCATCCTGTTCCTATGGCTTACATAAACCCTGCTGACCTGTGCCTTGTATATGTTCCCATGCAGGACTTTGTCCCATTTAAATGACCAGTGACCTCACTTTTGAGCAAACACTTGTGATCTTGCCCAGGTTTTGTAAGAGCGGGATTGTGCCAGGGTCACACACTCTAGAGATGGTTGTCCTGCACGGCCAGGCAGCTGTCGCAGGACGTGCAGAATGTGATCTCTCTCTCTATTATCTTTAGAGAGGTCCCTATGTGATCATACTGCTCACTTAGCCAAACAAAAGATTTCTTCCTATGGAGAAGGAGGGAAGAGGTGGTCTGGAGAAAGCAAATGTACAGGATATTTAGCGTTGCTTTTAGTAGGAAGGTATTTTTGGTATTTTTTCGCCCCTTATACTTACTGTATTACTTATCCTAGTAGTTCTGGGTCACTCCGAGCTATTTATACTTAGAGAGTCTGAAGCCTTATAAAATTGCTCTTTTTATGTAACATTTATCTTCTGCACTATCGCCATAGCTAAAACGCTGCATCCCTGCGGCAGAACGCTGTAATTAAACCCCCTAATTACCCGGGGCAAAATGTGGGGAGCGCTTCCTGATAGAGGCAGAGCTTAGCATTGTAGCTCTACCTCTACTCACATCAGTCCCCGCTGATCACCGCCTCTCCCCGCCCCTCTTAGTCTTCCTTCACTGAGAGGGGCGGGGAGAGGCGGAGATCCGCACAGAGATTGGCGAGGCAGAGCTGCAGCACAAAGCTCTGCCTCCCCGGGCAGCAAAATCTACGACTTTGAAAGCCATGGATTTTTGCCCCGGGATTTGGGGGGTTTAAATATAGTGTTCTGCCCGCAGGGATGCGCCATTTTGTGCGACGCTATGGTGATAGTGCAGAAGATAAGTGTTAAATAAAAACAGCAATTTTATAAGGCTTCAGACTCTCTTTAAAAATACTTCAGCCTATCATTTATTATCAGTGGATTAAACAAAACTGATACTTCTATTTTGCATTTTACTTAAAGCGGAACTGTAGATATAAAATAAGCACATTGTTTCACTTACCTGGGGCTTCCCCAAACCCCTAGCCGCTGTCCTGTCCCGCGCCGCTCCACAACGAGCCTCCGTTCTTGCGCCGCCAGCTACTTTAGGTTTCGCCGCCGGGCCACTGCGCCTGCGCGGCTCTGGCAACGCGTATCCTTTCTTTGCGTACGCCGCTATTGCAGAGGGGAACGCGAAGAAAGGATACGCTTGGCAGGGCTGCGCTGGCATCGACTTACAAGTCGAGGTACGGGACAGAGCAGCGGTGGGGGAACGGAGGCTCGTTGAGGAGCGGCGCGGGACAGGACAGCTGCTGGGGTCTTGGGGAAGCCCCAGGTAAGTGAAACAATGTGTTTATTTTATATCTACAGTTCCGCTTTTAAAGGAAACCTGAGATGTGCAGAAAAAAGCATTTATACATACCTGGAACTTCCTCCAGCCCTTTCAGGCCGTTGGCTCCCTTGTCATCCTCCCGGGCCGCCTCGATCCTCCATTGCCTGTCAAGGTATACCTTTTTCAATCGCCGTTTGTCGCCACGTACTGTGTATGCGCAGCCTGGCCGACTGGCGGCAACTGAAGTATTTCTCCGGACAGCTAGCAGTGGATCGGGGAGGACAGCGAGGAAGCCAACGGCCTCCTCCAGGTATGTATAATTGTTTTTGTGTTTTTTTTCATCTCGGGTACTCTTTAAAGAGACACTGAAGCGGAAAAAAAATTATGATTTGTATGTGTAGTACAGCTGAGAAATAAAACATTAGGAGCAGAGACATAAGTCTAATATTGTTTCCAGTACAGGAAGAGTTAAGAAACTCCAGTGGTTATCTATGCAAAAGAGCCATTGAGCTCCACAACTTTCAAAGTCGCAGAGAGCTCTGTTTTCTGAAGCTTATTATCTCAAGTGTCTGGCAATGTATTTTCTTTTTCTCTGCAGAGGACGGGTCAATAGTTCACTGGCTTGCTCTGTAAAATCATTTAGAATGCTGCATAGTGTGTAAACTGCAAATATTAGAGAATGATGCAATGTTATATAAAAAAAAAAACACTAACTGAAAATAAAAAAATATGAGACTATTTTCTTTGCTACTAATGTTCTAGTAAATATCCGTACTGCACAACCAATTCATTATCATCATCATTTTTTTTTCGCTTTAGTGTCTCTTTAACCTTCCTGGCGGTAACCCAGAATGTAGTTCGGGGTAAGCCGTGCAGGAGGATTTCTCAGGCCCTGCTGGGCTGATTTGCGTAATTTTTATTTTTGCTACACGCAGCTAGCACTTTGCTAGCTGCTTGTGCACACCGATTGCCGCCGGTCCGCGCCGATTCACCGCTACCCGCCGCGCGCCCCCCCAGACCCCTTGCGCAGCCTGGCCTATCAGCGCCAGGCAGCCCTGAGGGGTGGATCGGGACTCCCGATGACGTCATCACGACGGGAAAAGCCCTCCAGGAAATCCCGTTCTTTGAAAGAGATTTCCTGATTGCAGATCGAAGGCGATCGGAGCGGGTGGGGGGATGCCGCTGCACAGCGGCTATCGTGTAGTGACCCCTAGGCTCGCTACATGATTTAAAAAAAAACCTGCTGCGCTGCCCCCTGGAATAGACCGCCAGGAGGGTTAAATGAAACACGAGGTGAAAATAAACTGATGAGTTAAACAATTGTATCCATCCTCCTCCTATAAAAGGTTTTTATAGCTGTAATTCCTTATCAGTGAAACTGTATTCCTTCTAGACAGAAACTGTCACTTGCATACCTGATGTTTAACTCTTTCAGATAGAGAAAGGAAAAAAGGAACACAGCCTAGTTATTTGTCTGCTAAGCACTGTACATACCCATGTCTATCTCATCATGTCACATGTCACTTCGGGTACATTTTATGTGCGGTACAAAGCGCCTATAACATTTGCTAAAGGTTATGTTAGAATAGTGCTTGATGTGGTTTAACTGGTAATGCAAAAACTCAGCTTCCACTTGTGCGATGTTGGGCTGTGGCATCTCCTGAAAGCTGTTTGTATAGTCAGAGGCCAGTGTGTGCTGGGCTGCTTGTGGGGCGGATGCCTGTGTAGTTGTGTTCTGCACAGGCAGATGTAGCCGCAGGATACGCTCGTCCTGCTGCGGCTGCAAATACAGGCCGTGTTCCATAACCCCAGGAGGCTATTCATCTGACTCTCTCGCTCTGACCCCGCAGGAACCCGCAACTTGTCATACGTCACTCTTTATAAAAATATCTATTAAAGAGGCCCTGTCGTGACATATAGTAGAATGCAGTAAATGATTCAGGATACCCAGTATTACCTTTTATTATCCTGGTTTCAGCATCAGGAACACTTCCTAAATGTTTATATTACTGTATATTGGTATGTAGTCCTGCCCTCCCAACAATGCTTAGACTCTCCCCCAGAGCATTCTTTGAGACCTGGTATTATTTCTACTGGCTTTGGAGCTCTCAGGAAATATTCCGCAGAAATCACCTGACGGGACTAATGATGTCGACACCTGTGGTCAATTTCAGAATGTAATAGGCAAACTCAGACTAAATAACTTATAAATTACTAAGCTATTTTAGGCCTCTTTTCCATGGACTGCTGAGCTGTGTGCTCAGCAAGCAGTTACCAGGCAGCAGTGAGCAGTTACCAGGCAGCAGTGAGCAGTTACCAGGCAGCAGTGAGCAGTTACCAGGCAACAGTGAGCAGTTACCAGGCAACAGTGAGCAGTGAGAGTTTGAGAGGCATTTCACTGCCTATCAACAGCCCGTGGAAAAGAGTCCTAACCCATTACTTTGTCACTACAGTTCCGCTTTAAAGCGGGCCTTAACTCAGAACCTCCTCTCTGCTCTAAAAGACAAGCAACAGCATAATAACATTTAAAGAAAAACATTTCTTTGTTACAACTGATACAAATCCTGTAATAAATCTGCAGTGTGTCTACTTCCTGCTTTCATGGAAGCAGACATAGGGTTAACAGCCTGTGTTTTACAGATTAGCTGCTCTGCCAAAGCAGCCAGCTGACACAGCTGAGAGATCAAATTACACTTGGGTTTAGACACAGATGAGGGGGAATTAGAAAGGCTAAACTCTCTAAATACATACATGGTGCATTTCTCTGTTTTTCTTCTTTTCTGTCTAGGAGTTCAGGTGCACTTTAAAGAGGAACTCCAGTGAAAATAATGTAATAAAAAAAAAGTGCTTCATTTTTACAATAATTATGTATAAATGATTTAGTCAGTGTTTGCCCATTGTAAAATATTTTAAATCCCTGATTTATTCTGACATTTATTACATGGTGACATTTTTACTGCTGGCAGGTGATGTAGCTGCTGCTAGCTGTTTTGGCAGTTGGAAACAGTTGTAAACAGCTATTTCCCACAATGTAACAGGGTTCACAGACAGGAAACTGCCAGAAGTACCGCGGTACTCAGAGCTTCTTGTGGGAAGGGTTTCACCACAATATCAGTCATACAGAGCCCCCTGATGGTCTGTTTGTGAAAAGGAATAGATTTCTCATGTAAAAGGGAGTATCAGCTACTGATTGGGATAAAGTTAAATTATTGGTCGGAGTTTCTCTTTAACATAGCTGTGGTTTTCTAAAGGTAAATGATCAGATTTTTCTTTTAACAGATTGTTTAGGGAAGTCCTCTCACTACAAAGATGTGGTAATATAAGCTGTCCTGAATATTTTATTGCATTAAACTGTATGTCACTACTGGGCAAGATTGTACAATCAGAATTGTATAGTGTACGACCAGCTTTAGTGGGATCACGCTTTGCTGGGTGGTGGAAATAGTCCTCGGACAAAGTTCTGAAAATGTGTTCTTTTCTTCCAGATCGATCAAAAGACAGAAGGGAGGGTTCCAGTGAGGAAGGTAAATGGTCAAACTTATAATTATTACCATTCGGTTCAGCGGTATACATCTGCAGGAAGACCCAGTCCCGTATTGAGGCAGATTTCCCTCGCATGACCTCGTTTCTTGTTTGTGGGATGGTCAGTGAGATGCTAAGATTTCAGGATTATGCAAATGTTAGGCATATTTATGCAGCTTGGGAATGGACCAATCGGAAGCAACAACTGCTTGAATAGGATTAATCCAATTCCAAGCTGCATAAAATATGTACCGGCTTGGATTTCATTAGCCTCTCAGTGATCATCCCTATAGGTACAGAAATGCATATCTTCTACCTGAGCTTGAAGAGCAGGTGGTACCACACACACGGGGCATGATTTAGCAATCATTTTCTCCATTTGAATTTACATAAGTAGGGGCAGTGCTACAGGGGAGCAGCCATAGCAACCGCAGTAGGACCCAGAGTTGTAAGGGGCCCCAACTACTGCTTCACCCCTCCAATAAAGTGGTTCATTCTTCAGATCCGGTGTTTTGTGGCTACACTTGTTATGGGTGTGAAGATTCTGATGGCCACAGCTGTTTTATGACCCTCGTAAGATGGGCCCTCAGGCTTTGAAGGGCACCAGGAGTAGGTAAGGGAAGGGGTGTGAACTTTGGGGGGGGCATCAAAATTTTGCGGGGGGACCCTATGATTTGTAGTTACACCCCTAATGAATGGTGGGTGCTTACCAATTCAGATCCTATTTCCAATTGAGAAAACGATTAGGCAAAAAAAAAAAATTGCAGCCTACTGACCACTAGCGACAGATCCCAGCTCAAAATTAATCTCATTCTCGATCGGAAGCAGATTGTGCATTCTAAAAATTATCAAACTAAATGCTGGGTATCCTTCTATGCAAGGCTGTGGAGTCGCTACAAAAATCATCTGACTCCTCAGTTTATGAAACCACCAATTCCTGGTACCTAAAATTGCTCCAACTCCTTATCTCCGACTCCACAGCCATTGCAGTGTTATGGAGTCGGTACAAAAATCATCCGACTCCTCCGTTTATGAAACCACCGATTCCTGGTATCTAAAATTGCTCCAACTCCTTATCTCCGACTCCACAGCCCTTGCAGAGTTATGGAGTCGGTACAAAAATCATCCGACTCCTCCGTTTATGAAACCACCGATTCCTGGTATCTAAAATTGCTCCAACTCCTTATCTCCGACTCCACAGCCCTTGCAGTGTTATGGAGTCGGTACAAAAATCATCCGACTCCTCCGTTTATGAAACCACCGATTCCTGGTATCTAAAATTGCTCCAACTCCTTATCTCCGACTCCACAGCCCTTGCAGAGTTATGGAGTGGGTACAAAAATCATCCGACTCCTCCGTTTATGAAACCTCCAACTCAAGTACTCAAAAATTGCTCCATTCCAATTCCACATTCCATGGTTCCATGTGGATAAACCTTTGATTTAAATTTTTCCAAATGGATTTCAATCAGAATGTATCAGATTTTGAAAAAAGTCACATACACGTGTATGCTAGCTTTCTTCTACTGTACTGTATATCCTATTGAGTTCAAATCCGATCAGTCAATCTGAAGTGAAAATTCCATGGTGTATACCCACCTTAAAGGCTCATACACATACAACTTAATGCAAAACCACATAACATGACCAACTTCTCAACAAGTTGTTTACACGACAAGTACGTACACACATGCCAACCAACTAATCAACCAACTCGCTTAAATACTATGCATGCAAACTAAACGACAAACTGCTCAACATGTCTGCATTCAAAAACAACAAAGTTGTTCAAAAGACTTGTACACCCATCCCAACCGGCGTGATAGATGGGCAGGTTGATCCACCAGTTGGATTTGGCAAACAACCTGTTATCAGTTGGTCGTGTGGTTGTTTGCCAGCCATTCACACGTCCAACTATCATGTAACAGACCAAGTTTGAAAGATAGTTTGCCAGATCCACCAGTTGGATGTGGCAAACAACCTGTTATCACTTGGTCGTCTGGTTGTTTGCCAGCCCTACGCATGCCCAACCCGCTTCCAACAGACCAAGTTTGAAAGCTAGTTGGGCAGATTGTTGGGACATTGCTAGTCTAATCAATTCACACATCTATTACCTTGTGTGCAGATAGCGAGAAAGATGACAGTGAAGATGAATCGGCCAATAACGACTTCTGGAAAGGCCCGCAACAAGAACCAGATGAGAAAACGAGGTTCGTAGTTAGGCTAAGTAAAGAGATTCTCATTTTTTATTTTTGCAGACTTTGTGTTATTTTGTCGAGGCTAGAGTTCTGGGGGTTCTTGACAACAAATGGGCTCAACTGTAGCCCACCCCTAACATTTTGTATCCACTTACTGATCTTTGGAGGTCCACGTGGTTGGACTCCTTCTGGATGCTGCAGTGATGTATCCAGTTCTGTATCCATTGATGTTTTCAACTGTGTAATGTTATGTTATCTTATGCTAGGCATACACTGTGTTAGACTAGAACTTTGTCAGGTTGAAGGATACCATAACTGAAGGACTTTGGTGAAATGGTCATATGTCATATGTGGGGTGTTATAATAGATACTTACTGCACCTTCCATTCCCCTCTATCACTCGCCATTCTCCTATAGCAAGCCCCGTTCTGATGGCTGACCCGGGTGACTCAGGTAACCTGGACATACTGCGTCACACTTGCGCAGAATCTTAGTTAAGCACCCTTGTGGCTTCGCTCAATGCCGTCACCACACAGGCGTGCACACGTTCGCTCCCAGTCTGCAGTTTCGTGGAGACGCGCTGGTGCCTATGAGGTGATGGCATTGAGCGCGGCCACAAGGGTGCTGAAGTGACATACTGCGCATGTGCGGTGCAGTATGTCCGGATCACAGGTTAGCTGCGTCGCTCGGGTCGGCCATCGGTAAGGGGCTTGCTACAGCAGAACGGCGAGTGGCGAAGAGGGGAATGGAAGGCACGCTAAGTGTCTACTAACAACACCCCACACATAACATATGCCCATTTCACTAGAGTCCTTCAGCTCGGTCATCCTTTAACAATTGATATCTACCTGGTCTACCACCTTACACCAGTAGATACCAGACTTCAGCATAAATCTTGTCTCCTATCTGTCCCACTGCCATCACACCTAGCTTTGTAAATGTTAGGCCCCTTTTTCACGGGAGGCTGAACGCAGTGACATGCCGCCGGTCAGCTGCTCCTGTGCATCAGCCAGGCGGGAATATGCTAGTGCTCAATACTTTCAATGCAGAAGCAGCTCCCCCCTATGGAGTTACATCTCAGCACGGCAACGGCTGACCTCAAATGTGACAAGCTTTTTGCTGCCAGGTGACACCATTGCGTGTCAAGCGATGAGGTGAGTGGTGTAACCAAGCCCTGCCATTTAGCCACATTTAATTGCAGCTAAATAGCGCTCATGGCTGTCAGCCTGGAGGCAGATCTACCCGACGAGCCAGTTGTTCAGCCATCGGTCTGAAGTGTGCAAACAGTTGCACGTACCGGCATCCTCCCCTCACACCCTAGCATGCATCAGTCAAGTGAAGAATGGGCGTGCATGACCAATATTTAATAGTTATCAATACATTTCTGTTAGCTTCAGTCTTTATATTAAATCTTGAGGCTGATGCACGTTACCGTGGTAATATTGGTGTACACACACCGCAAGGCAATATTACCCTTACTATCAGCAATGTGCACCATAAGTTACGCTCAACTAGTGCAACCGTTGCTATGGTAACGTGTTACTAACGAACGTTACCATTAGTAGCGCGCATTACCTTAGCAACAGTCACACTACTCTAGTACTGCGTTTTGCACAAGCGTAATTCGTGGTACACGCTGCCGGTAGTAAGGGTAATATTGCCTTGCGATGTCTGTTCATAGCTATTTTACCCTTGCTACTGTTACTGTGCACCACGCTCAACTAGCGCAAACGTTGCTATGGTAACACACGTTACTAATGAGCATAACCTTAGCAACGGTCCAGCTATTTGCGTACCACGGGTCGCACTTATAGTGTAATTCGCTGTATACGCTGCCGGTAATAAGGGTGGTATTGCCTTGGGATGTCTGTACATGCCAGTATTCCCACTAGATAGTCCATCAATTCCCTAATGTATTATCTATTAAAAATATTGTCAATTTTATGCCTGTCTTAAGACGGACCTGAACTCAGAACGTCCTCTTTGATCTAAAAGATAAGCAACAGCATAATAACTTTTAAAGAAAAACATTGCTTTGTTACAGCTGATACAAATCCTGCAATAAATCTGCAGTGTGTCTACTTCCTGCTTTCGTGGAAGACATCGGGTTCACAGCCTGTGTTTACAAATTAGCTGCATTGCTGAGGCAGCCAGCTGACATAGCTGAGAGATCAAATTACACTTCTGATTAGTTAGAGATGAGAGGGGGTTAGACAGGCTCTTCTCTCTAAATACATACAGGGTGCATTTCTCTATGTTCTCCTTCTGTCCTGTGAAAGAGTTCAGGTCCACTTCAAATAGCTATTTAGTGTGATAGGATGTTCCACATCTTTACCTATAATATAAATGGCCCCACCTTATGTTGATAATGAAACCTCATTTTATAAACACACAACAGATGTCACCTCTATCTAATTTTTCTTTCTTTATTTTATTTTTAATCCTGTGTATGTTTATTTTTTCAGGGAAGAAGAGTTTGATGAATATTTTCAAGACATGTTTCTGTAAAGTTTCTCGAGTTTTATTAAAATTGTATTTTTGTACCTGTGGGATCTCTTATTATCCTCATGAGTGAGCAATTCAGGTTTTCTATAGGGATAGTTAATGAGATGCAAATGACTTGGAGATAATGCAGGTTTATGCAAATTCTGCATGCAAAAACTGTATAAGTTTACATACAGAATTATTTTCATAATTCTGCATCAACTTGGAACTATTTGCATCTCACTGACCGTACTTAGTCTTCTATCTCATAAACAGCAGACTATAAATGCCCCATGCATGAGGAATTGTTTGCGGAGAACAGGAAGTCAAAGTTTAGCATCCCCAGGCTTTACCCTTAGTTCTACTGAACTGAGCCTCAATCTCTATGCATATCTAAAGTGATTTCTATGGGCCTCATGTCTCAAACATGGGAATGAGCGAGTGTTTATAGGAAGCTATAATTCTAGTGATTATATAGTACATAGTACACTGCCATGTAATACGCCCTGCTGGGAACTCTTAGGCCTTGTTCACATTGCGTTGCGCGGGGTGGGTGATGCACATTCAGTTGCCCTTCCCTCTGATTGAACCTGTTGGAATGGCGTTTGCACATACTTGCACTAGGCTGCTGGGTTGGAGTGGCGTTTGCACATACTTGCACTAAGCTGCTGGGTTGGAGTGGCGTTTGCACATACTTGCACTAGGCTGCTCTGTTGGAGTGGGGTTTGCACATACTTGCACTAAGCTGCTGGGTTGGAGTGGCGTTTGCACATACTTGCACTAGGCTGCTCTGTTGGAGTGGGGTTTGCACATACTTGCACTAGGCTGCTTGCTTGGAATGGCGTTTGCACATACTTGCACTAGGCTGCTTGCTTGGAATGGCGTTTGCACATACTTGCACTAGGCTGCTCGGTTGGAATGGCGTTTGCACATACTTGCACTAGGCTGCTTGTTTTCAATTGCGTTTGCACATACCTGTACTAGGCTGCTTGCTTGGAATGGCGTTCACACATGCTTGCACTAGGCTGCTTGCTTGGAATGGAGTTTGCACATACTTGCACTAGGCTGCTCGGTTGGAGTGGCGTTTGCACATACTTGCACTGGGCTGCTCTGTTGGACTGGCGTTTGCACATACTTGCACTAGGCTGCTCGGTTGGAATGGCGTTTGCACATACTTGCACTAGGCTGCTTGCTTGGAATGGCGTTTGCACATACTTGCACTAGGCTGCTTGCTTGGAATGGCGTTTGCACATACTTGCACTAGGCTGCTTGCTTGGAGTGGCATCCACACATACTTGTACTAGGCTGCTTGCTTGGAATGGCGTTTGCACATACTTGCGCTAGGCTGCTTGCTTGGAATGGAGTTTGCACATACTTGCACTAGGCTGCTTGCTTGGAGTGACATTCACACATACTTGCGCTAGGCTGCTTGCTTGGAATGGAGTTTGCACATACTTGCGCTAGGCTGCTCGGTTGGAGTGGCGTTTGCACATACTTGCACTAGGCTGCTCGGTTGGAGTGGTGTTTGCACATACTTGCACTAGGCTGCTCAGTGGAGGGAACTGCGTGATGGTCAGAACAAGTATCTGCTTGTAAGGAGAACTTGAGGTTAATTCTTTTACATCTCGAAAGCTCTGTTAAAAGCCAAATCCAATAGAGAGCAAGCAGCTTATGTTTATGCAACTTGTCTGGCTCGACATCTCCAGCAGCAGCAGCAGCCAGCTCTAGGTGCAAAACTCAGCCAATGTCCATCCTATTCTGCCTGCTCTGCTATCTGCTCCATCCCTTCTGTGTCAGGGGATTAAGGGGATTCTGCACATCGGCAGTGTGATAAACGGTACTCCAAACACAGACAGAGTTATCAAAACTTGTGCAAGAAAACAAGCAAAAACAGGTGTAAGTGGAGCAGATATGTAGAGAAAGGGTTCTGATTGCTCACTCTGACTAAGGCCTCGTTCACAAGTGAGTTTTTTTGCCTTCCAGCTGCTCCTGTGCACTTACGTTCTTTTGCCCTCTGCATGCAGAGCTACGTGAGTCGGTTAGGAGGCGATTTCATTGGCTACTGATCCTGTGATCGCTGTAAACCAATTTCAATGGCTCACAATGATCACAGGGTCCGGGGCCAATAAAATCGTTTCTTGACAGGCTCACAGAGCTCGGCTGTCATAGCAACTGCAGAGCGAGTGAGCTTGAGCGATGCGATCATCAGTAGTGGTGGGTCAGTGCGGCGTGACGTTGATCGGCCCCATTTTTTGTAACAGCGGTCTCTGGTCCTTAAAGAGAACCCGAGGTGGGGATCTTAGAACGAAATCTATACACAGAGGCTGGGTCTGGCTATAGTACCCAGCCTCTGTTGCTATTTGAATCCCCCCTAAGTCCCCCCTGCACTCCTCTCTAGCCCATAAATTACAGCCGCGCTGGCGACACGCAGCGTGTCGCAGCAAGCTGTATTTACCTTCCTAGTGTCACTCACACCGCTCCCCCGCCTCCTGCAGAGCGCCGGTCCCCGCCCACGTCCCTTCCTTTGCCGCTGATTGGAGGGAAGGGACGCGGGCGGGGACCGGCGCTCTGCAGGAGGCGGGGGAGCGGCGTGAGTGACATTAGCTAGGTAAACAATGCCCGACAGCGCGGCTGTAATTTATGGGCTAGAGCGGAGCGCAGGGGGGACTTAGCGGGGATTCAAATAGCAACAGAGGCTGGGCACTATAGCCAGACCCAGCCTCTGTGTATAGATTTTGTTCTAAGATCCCCACCTCGGGTTCTCTTTAAGGGGCCAGAGACTACTGGTACAAAAGTGGTTAAAGCAAAGTTAGATACTTGCCCACATAGAGGGAAGCCTCCAGATGGTCCAGAGGTTTCCCGTGTCCTCCTTGATACCACTGCCATTTGCCAGGACACTCCTCTTGTTCGCATGAATGAGTGGCTTCAGCTCACTGCTCAGGCGTGGCTATACTTGCACATGTGCAGTATGACCACTCCTACACAGCGGGGAAAGCGGCCGCGGGAACATATCCAAAACAGCAGCAGCAGTGGGCTCCAAGATGGATTGGGAAGCCTCTAAGCCACCATTAATCTTGCATCCAGGGCTGTGGAGTCGATACAAAAGTCATCCGACGACTCAGTTTATGAAACCTCTGACTCCAGGTACCCAAAACTGCTCCGACTCTGTAGCCCTTGCACAGCTATAGAGTAGGTACAAAAATCATGCGACTTCAACTCCTCAGTTTATGAAACCACCAGCTCCAGGTACCCAGAAATTTCTCTGATTCCTCGACTCCTTAGTCTAAGGCCACATACAGACATCAGACCATAGTCTTTGGAAAATGAAAGATCACAGACCAATCTTACCACCCTTCCTGTAGTATAAGAGCCATACTCTACACAGTCTTTTCTATGGAGCTGAACTCCACATCAGGAAAAAAATCTTGGCAAGATGCTGCACACACAGATGCTGTACAGACACAAAAGATCAGTATCTGCAAAAGATCTGTTCCTGCCAAAAATCCATTCCTGCAAATTGCAATGATAGTCTATGAGATCTGCAGATCATCATACACACATGATTTAACTGACATTCATCTGCAGATCTGAAAATCCATCCTGGTGGATCTGATCTGCAGATGAATGTCAGTTAAATCATGTGTGTATGATGATCTGCAGATCTCATAGACTATCATTGCAATTTGCAGGAGTGGATTTTTGGCAGGAACAGATCTTTTGCAGATACTGATCTTTTGTGTCTGTACAGCATCTGTGTGTGCAGCATCTTGCAAAGATTTTTTCCTGATGTGGAGTTCAGCTCCATAGAAAAGACTGTGTAGAGTATGGCTCTTATACTACATGGAAGGGGGTAAGATTGGTCTGTGATCTTTCATTTTCCAAAGACTATGGTCTGATGTCTGTATGTGGCCTAATACTTGCCAAGGTTGTGGAGTTGATACAAAAATCAGCTCCAGGTATCCAATAATCGCTCCAACTCCACAGCCCTGATTCCATCTATGTTAAGTATCTAATCTTAAAGGTTTCCTTTAAGAAATCTTCCCCAATTGCTACTGCATTTAATTGGTCTATTTCCAAGCTGCAAAAATTGGCATACAATATATATCAACTTGAAATTATGAACATTCCGTTGTACCTATTTACAAGGCTTCTCTGAAGGTTTCTTAACAATTAGGTTTTTACGGGAACAGGTTGTTAGCCCATTGCCCAACCCCCAGACTTGGAGGACCAGGATATTCAATTTAGTCTGGAATATCCCCTATCCACTGCGACAAAGTAAGGATGCCTTTTGTGGGGGAACATCCCATTGACCATCCATATTTTGCCATTGCTCATGATGGGACTATTTGGGGTTGACCTTTCTAGAATAGCACTGTACACAAGCCACTTTTTAATATTGCTAATTTAGATTGCACTTTTCTCCTGGTGGACTCGAAATCGCCAGAGCTGCAGCCACTAGGGCGCGCTCTATAGGCTGTAGCTGTGTTAGACAGTCTTGCCCAAGAACTCCTTACTAAATAGGTTCTGGCTTACTGAACAGGAAGAGCCGGGATTGAGCCCTGATCTCCTGTGTCAGAGGCAGAGCCCTTAACCAGCCACTGGAGCAAGGCACGACTGGTATTGTTGACAACCCCTCCACTACCCTATTCACATTCCAAGCTATGGTTGTGGTTATACAGTAGTGTGTTGTCAGCATATAATAACTAGCTTATGGTAAAACAAGAGTCATTTTCTGTCGCTTTCAATATGAGATTTATTTTGGTCGTTTTTGCTTTTCAGGGGCTATTAGATGCCCCGTTACAAATATATCTAAAAGAGCAATAACTCTTCAATACAAACTACTTCAAATAAAATAACATAAGTATCTAAATGTATCCATAACTGTACAGATTATGATATTGGACATTATGATTGAAACTTTGCTGCAAGGATAATTGCTCCGTGCCGTCGGGCGTTTTAATCTAAAGTTAATTTCCAAGTCTCAGGACTTGACCTGTCTGAGGGGGCGGGACTCCTGCCACACTGCTTCCTGTTTCTGAAGTAATACTTCCCTATTTATATGAAAAAATAGATCTCTTGTATACATTAAGGAAGACTTCTAGGCAAATATATGATTTTATCTTCAATCTATGGAAGTCCTACGCACCATAAAAGCCGCAACTTGCCCCTCAGCATTGCTGTGGATATGTAAAATCAATTGCAGAAGATGGAGCTGGAACACTTATATGCCGCAATTTTATCAGTTTGGAGACTGCTGTTAGGCCCTGTTCACATTGGCGTTATTTTGCGGACCGCAGCTGGACCGCATACAACGGAAATGGAACGGACGAGAAAGGGTCCAATGTTAATCAATGGATCCATACGCACTCGTCCGTTCCATCGGATCTGGATGAGTTTTGCGGGTCGGCCTGCGGTCCGGAATTTTCCAACCTGCGCCTTTTTTCCTGACCGGTACCTCCGTCCACTGCCACCGGAATGGATCCGGACAAAAAACCCTGCACAACAGGAACCAATAGAGAACGGAAGTGTCACAACACACTGCCTGATAAAATCCGGACGTTCTATCCCACTTCCTGTGTGTTTTCAATGGTACAGGCGGCCAACTTGGATAGTGACACATGTGCCCAGCGTTGTGTGAGTGGGACAGCTCCCAGTTTCTCATAGAGCTGTTTGGGAACATGGCAGAGCTCAGGGAATACTCCATTGAGGACCTGATTGTCCAGGTGCAGGGGAAACCTGCCCTGTGGGACATGGGGCATCCAGACCACAGTAATGTACAGCTGTGCAGGAAGCTATGGCATCAAATCGCCAAGGAGTATGTGGAGGGATTTGACGACCAATCCAAAAGCTGTATAAAATCACTGGGTCCATGGTCCACACAGCAGTCTCTCTCTTCGAGGATGATGTCCACACAGCAGGCTCTCTCATAAAATGACCCCAGCGCTTTCCAGACCACCAGGTATTTATACAGTACTTTATCTCTTTAAAAAACGGAAACGGATTACAAACGCGTGCAGAACGGATGAAAATCCGGATGGGAATGTAAACGGACCGGATCCTGATTGCAAACGGATGTATTTGGATCGGACCGGAACGGATCCGTTCCAACAGACCGTTTTTGCACAAAACGCAAGTGTGAACCGGGCCTTATTGACATGACTGTTATGTGCTTCATGTTGAGTCTTAGACCACCCCGAATATGAAATGTTGGACTGAGCAGGATGTGATGACATCACTACATCACCAATCCCCTGACTTTTTAGAAAATACTCATTCTCATTAAATAGGACACTCTGTCTGTAGTGTTTTAGGAGCTGTGAAGGTGGGTTTCCTTTCTTTTTAGGTGTTTAGTACAGAAGGGCCCCTATTCAATCATCTTCTATACTAAATTCCTTTACAGGAGAGGTATTCATACCTTATCAAGAAAATAGCTTTTAAAGAGACACTGAAGCGAAAAAAAAAAAAATGATATAGTGAATTGGTTGGGTACTATGAATAATTACTAGAAGATTAGCAGCAAAGAAAATATTCTCATATTTTTATTTTCAGGTATATAGTGTTTTTTCTAACATTGCATCATTCTATAATATGTGCAGATTACACAACACTCAGCATTCAAAATGATTCTTTCAGAGCAGTCTGTGAACTAATGACCTCTCCTCTCTAGCAGAGAAAAAGTAAACAGTTCAGGAACAGTTGAGATAATAAAAGTCAGAAAACAGCCCTCTCCACGACTTTGAAAGTCGTAGAACTTAATGGCTTTTTTTGCATAGAGATAACAACTGGAGTTTCTTTTCTCTTTCTGTACTGGAAACAATTAGACTGATGTATCTGATCTTAATGTTTTATTTCTTAGCTGTACTACACATACAAATCATAATATCATAATTTTTTTTTTCGCTTCAGTGTCTCTTTAAGCTCCCAGCAAACAAGGAAATACTCAAAATCCATTTGATGTGACTTTTTAACTTATTTTTTTTAGGATGTGTGCATTCGTTACGTGCTAAAAGGTTATTTTGTCCGTACGATTAAAAATTGTCTCTTGGGCATAAACTCAGTGGAGTTGTTTGAATAGGGACATGTTGTCCAAACTGAGAGAGGCTCATCAAATTTAAATGATGAACCCAATTACTCCTGTAAAAGAAACCTGAGCTGAGAGGACTATGAGAGGTCCCGATCTGACTGGCTGTTGTGTTGACTGTCTACTTCTAAAGCTGTGATACCACAAAGCAGGTCCACACACTGTCTCCTGTCCTGTGCTTTGAGAAAGGGGCTCTTTATGGCCCTGAAACCATCGTTGGTCATCATTCAGAGGTTGTTGTATAGATGCTGGATTAATAAATTGAGGGTTTCTTTGTGGAATCCTGAACTTTATAGGTCTAGCACCCATCTTCTATGAGTTGTACGATTCTGAGGATTGATTGCCTCTAAAGCTAGGCACACGCTGAACGATTCCCGACAGAACTGACAAATGATGTGATGCGCAAGGATTCTTTACAGGCACTCCAGGCTATGAAACCATTTTTTGCAGACGCTGTTCACTGCTCTGAGGAAGCAGACTAAGATACGCGAACTGCGTTGTCTGTCTAAGTGTTCTTTAATAATAAAAAAAACTGGTAGGAATTTTCCTTATCATTTGGAATAATATTTTTTTCCTATACATTTTTGGGTGTCTCTTCCCTCCCAGATAATTCCTAACAAACCTTTTTTTTTTTTGGGGGGGGGGGGGGGATTAATACGTTTTTAGCTCATAGTTATTTTTGTAGAGTGCAGCCCTGCTGATCTGACTAGAAGACCGCAGAGAACTTGGGTGAGGACCGGGGCATTCATTGCCTGCCGTATACTAATGTTGCTAGTACTGCAAACCACCTTAGTGAGTATTAAGCCTGGTACACACTTTCAATTATGACTAGCCAATCACTGACCAATTTTACCATCTCCATGTAGTGTGAGGGTCAACAGATATGGAATACTATGAGCAGATGGTATAGGTAAGCACTCCTACTACATAGAGTGAGTAAAATTGGCCAGTCATAATTGAAAGTGTCCCAGGCTTTGCTCCATTATATCTATTGATTTACCTGGTGTCACAAAGTACTACACTATACGGGGCTCCTGGGTGTTTTTTTTTTATTCTTTCTGGAAGGTTCTTCTGACCACCCAAAGATCATCGCATGAAGTGATCGTTTCAAGTTTGGCTGTTTTGGTTGACCAAGGTGGCAGGTGTGTAAGAGCTTATATGCAACATTGAGCACAACAGACATACAAAATTGCCACGACACCATTGGCAAGATCTTTTTATGAGAATGAAAGACGGCCATATTTGTATAGTATACCAGTCCTTGGTCCGGAATTTAACTTTGTTTTTGATTCTTCAGAATGTATTTGCATCTCCCATGAATCATTTTCAGAAGACGTTACTGACCAGTAGCTGTAATCCTAACCATGGTTTTATTAGCATCGACATCCGCCTGTTCAGCTCGACTCCTCATTACTATGCTCTACTCTAATCCCGGAGGACCTCTTGTCTGAGGACAGGACAACGTTTCATATCTTCACTCTCCAGCCATCTTCCTGCTGGGGGTGCAAATACTTCTCTACAAAACTGTACAAGTCTTGGATTTGTTTTGTTCTGCATCTCCTTTTTCCGACTCTGATAAAGAAAACAGAAGAAAAAGTTATAAACGGTAGAGCTCTTGCTTTGCTAGTTGTCCCTGTTCTTGTTGATTTATGAGTGAGTTTGCGCTTGTATAATTGCTGTTTTCTGCATTTTTTTCACTTAAAGAGGAATGGTAACATAAAAAAAAGAAAAAAAAACAGTTCCTGGGGGGTATTTGGCCTCTGGAGCCTAATGAGGCTTCCCCCATCCTCCTAAGCCTCAGAGATCCAGCGCCGGCAGCCCTTTCAATACAGCTGATAGGGTGGTGCAGGTGTAGTAGCGCCTGCAAGATTTACCTTCTCCCATCTCCAGCGCAGGCATAGTAGTCGCTTTCCGATGTGCTCTGGTGGAAACAGCCGTGGCAGATTGGGTCTGCTCTCCTGTGCAGTAGAGCGGACCCAATTAGGCTCGGCTATTTCCCTTGGACCCCATCAGAAAGCCGCTACTACGCCTGCCCTGGTCCAGGGAAGGTAAATATTTACATGACCGATCTTCTGTGGCTGACGACGCTGGATCTTGGAGGGTTGAAGAGGGTAAAGGAAGGCTCATTATGATCCAGAGGCTTCCCCCTCCCGAAGTGTGTACCCCCCAGGGAAAGTTTTCTTCATGACAGCTTTGCTTCAAATGATTCATTATTAATTGTAGCATGTATGTTTCTATTTTTTCTATTAAACCAGTAGAAATCACAGTAAAAAATATATTATAAAAACAGTACCTTTAAAGTGGGATTATAATTTGAAAACTAAAATTTCAGTAACTACTCTTAGGTACATAAAAGAACATTTGAAAGTATTCTCAAGCATTCCCTGGGTGTAAAAACTTACATTTTTACTACAGATATCAGTACAGGCTTGACAAGCCCTAGCACAGCCCCATCCCCAAAGCAAATTCACCACCCTGGGGCCTGGCCCCATCCCACCCCCTGTCACACAGTATCATTAGTATCATTAGCTGTTTATCTGTCCCCAAAAGCTTTGGGGCCTCCATTATCCTGCTTCTAGCAGAGTCTTATTTATTTATTTATTTATTTGTTGTATTTATAAAGCGCCAACATATTACGCAGCGCTGGACATTAGTTTAGGAGTCTTGTTTAATCCATGGAGGAGGCAGCACCGTACTCTATGCTCTGGACTTCTCCTCCATTTAGCTAGCCAGGGATAACGTCACACCCGCTGCGTTGTAAACGAAAACGGCGCATCGGGTGTCCAATGCGCTGTTTCGGGGACACCCGATTCGCGCACTAATACCGGCCAGCCGCGCTGCGCGCAATGTGGGTGGTCCTGTGGGCACAAACCGCATAAAGCTGTGGTTTGTGCCCACAAACTGTTAAAGATAGTCTGAAGCGAAAAAAAATTGCTAAATTTACCTTTCCATTCGCTTCAGAACTCTCACCAGCGCTAAACAGCTGCATCCCCGGCAAAAAACGAGGGCTGCAGACCCCCCGAATCCCTGGGGCGGACTAAGGCCGCCGCTTCCTGGAAGGGGCTGAGCTCTCTGCTTTAGCTCTGCCTCTTCTAATGTAAATTGCGGCGCATCGCCGCCTCTCCCCGCCCCTCTCACTCTTCCTTCAGGCCCGGTTCACACTTGCGGTGGCCCTCCGGAATCGCCGTGCCGGAGCCGCACCGCCTGCAGAACGGACGGAACGGACGCACGGCATAGCAATTAAAGCCTATGCGTCCGTTCACATGGGTCCGTTCTGCAGAACCGGAGCCGGGCCGGATCCGGGCCGGATCCGGACTCCGGCCTCCGTTCCAACATGCGCTATTTTTTCATCCGGCCCCTCCGGCAGCCGTATCCGGGGCGGAGCCGGACTGCACCATCCGGCCAATACAAACAAATGGGAACCGGAGGCCGCACAACACACTGGCTGAGAAATCCGGATGTTCTACCCCACTTCCTATGCGGATTTTTGCGGCGATATTGGCTGGGGACACATGGGCAAGCATTTTGGAGTGGAGCAGCACGAGCTGGAGGTGTTGGCAGGATGTTGGCAGCATGTCGGAGGTGGAGGTGAGTGCTAAACAGCAGAGGGCCTGATTCCACAGGTCCCCCTTCTGCTGACCTCCCAGACCCCAACATTTTTTTTTTTTTTACGTTAACTTTGCCAAACGGATCCGGATCGCATCCTGATGGACACCTGATGCAACCTGACCGGATCCGGATCGGATCCGGATCAGAACCGTACGGTTCCGATCCGGATCCGGTCCGGATCCGGTCAGGTCATCCGGTCCGTTTGGCAAACAACCGCTAATGTGAACCGGGCCTCACAGAGGGGAGAGGAGGCGATTGACCGCAGGAGAGGCGGAGCTACAGCTCATAGCTCAGCCTCTCAGGGCAGCACAATCCACGACCAAGTTGGTCGTGGATGTTTGCCCGGGGATTTGAGGGGTCTGTGTTTTTTGGGGGATATTTGAGGGGTCTACGTTTTTTGTCAGGGATGCGGCGGTTTGGCACTGATGAAACTTCTGAAGCGAATTTAAAGCTAAATATAGCAAAAAAAATTTGCTTCAAAGTCTCTTTAAGGCCTCCTAACCGGCTTAGCGCCGGTTAGTGAATCGAGACCAAAATCAAGATTGTATCATTACTGGGCACCTAAATTGATTGCCTTAACTGCTGGCAACAAACGCAGTAACAAAAAAATCTGGTTACAGAAGCTGGAAAGTTGTGGCTACTCTTTTGCTTCAAAACACCTGAAAAGACAGACAAAAACTACTGTATTTTTTTGGACTATCAGACTCACTTTTTCTCCCCCAAAAGTGTGGGAAAAAGTCACTGCGTCTTATAGTCCAAATGCAGGGAGTTCCTGACTTGTGAACGCCTGCCAATACGAACCTCCAACCCGCCGCAATGTCAGGGAATCCCTGTATTGTACCCATGCAGAGGAGGACCCAGGGGGACAAACAGAGGACACAAAGGGGCATAAAGGAGGACACAAGGAGGACAGAGGCGGACCCATGGGGTACAGAGGGGGACACGAGGTACAAGGAGGCATAATCTACAAGATGCCCCTTCACCATGGATGCATCAGGTTTAGTATATTTTTCACCCTGGTTTCTGTCCTCTAAACCTGGGTGCGTCTTATGGTCAGAAGTGTCTTATAGTCCGAAAAATACAGTAATTTGATTCCGTGATTATAGAGAACCTGAACTCAGAACGTCCTCTCTGCTCTAAAAGATAAGCAACAGTATAATAATCTTTACAGCTGATACAAATCCTGCAATAAATCTGCAGTTTGTCTACTTCCTGCTTTCATGGAAGCAGACATATTGTTAACATCCTGTGCTGTCAAATGAGTTTATGTGCCATGGCAGTCAGGTGACACAGGGAGTGATCAAATGACAACTTGTGAGTAGACACAGATGAGGGGGAATTAGACAGACTAAACGATCTAAATACATACAGGCCCATATGCAATTACATTTTCACCTGAGTTTTCTCCTAGGCGATATTGTCATAAAATGCCTTTAAAACCACCAGCAAGTAAGAAAATACTAAAAATAATTTTGATAGTACTTTGTCATAGACTTTTAGGGTTTTTTTTTTATTCTAAAATGTGTGGTATTTTAAAGAGAATATGCAAATTGTCTCAGGAGAAAAAAGTTAATTGCATATGGGCGACAGGGTGCATTTCTCTCTCTTTTCCTTCTGTCCTGTGCAAGAGTTCAGGTCCACTTTAAAGGGGAACTTCAGCCTAAACTATCATACTGTCATTAAGTTACATTAGATATGTTAATTAAAATAGATAGGTAATATAATCTCTTCTCCACTCTCTTTTAAAAGAACAGGCAAATGTTTGTGATTTCATGGGGGCAGCCATCTTTCTCATGAGAGCAGCCATCTTTTTGGTTGAAAGGAGGTGACAAGGAGCAGGAGACACAGTTCCAACTGTCCTGTGTGCTGATCACCCCTCCCAGCTGAGCAAACTAGGCTTCAAATCTCAAATTAAAAAAAAAAATGCACCAAAACAGCACAAGGAGAACAACCACCTTAGAAATCCCATCATGCTTTACACAGCAACGGGGGGGGGGGGATGCTTTTCTTCTGTGCAGCTAAAAATGAGGCTTGGGTAAGAAAAACAAAGTTCTGATGCTGTGAAACTGTTAAAGAAACACCGAGCCTTTTCAGTAGATTTTTAGTCTGGAGGTTCACTTTAAGTGAACACGTGGCAGTGTGGCTTGGGGTCACATGGGGCAGCAGAGATCCCAGACTGGGGTAACATGGCTCTTCATACTGGTACAGTGACACGCCGCCAGCGGGAACCAAGAATCTGGCTTCATTTCAGAGATATGTCAGTGCTTTGCCTCTTGCTATCTCCCATCTGATCACGCTACACAAACACGGGCAGCGCCAGCACCCTGGACTTTGATTTGCTTTGATGAGGTGACCTGAATTTCATGCTGCTAGTTACCTAACCGACCAAATGCCCATTACACCTCTCAATAATGGGTAACATGAAAGATCTCCTGTACGGACAGCAAATGACACGAATCCCAAGCAAACATAAACTAGCCTGAGTTCTAAAAGGCATCACAGCGGCTTACATTCACGAAGACACGCTCGGTAAAAATGTAATGGGCCATATGCAACTCACTTTTTTACCTAAGGCTCAGACACACTATAAGCGATTTTCTGAACGTTTGCAATTGCTGAGCGCTTTCTGACAGCTTTTAAAATATCGCTCCCATTCACTTGCATTAAAATTGAGGTAACAATCGTTGCAATCACGTAAAATCATGGATGCGTAAAATTGTACGCAATCATGGCGATTTGTACATGATTTTACTGCGATTTTAATGCAAGAGAATGGGAGTGATTTTTTTAAAAGTGCTCAGAAAGCACTCAGCAAACGCTCAGAAAAGTGCTTATTGTGTGTCTGAGCCCTGAGGTGATATTTTTTCCATTTGTAAATAAAATGCCTTTTACACCCCCAGCAAGCAAACAAATACTCAAAATAATTTTGACAGTACTTTTTCACCTACTTATGGGTACTTTTTCCATTGCAAAGTGCTAAAAAGTTAATATATATTGAAAATGAAAAATTATCTCTGAAGAAATATGGGCCTATATTCGATAATTGACCTCATGTAGTGTTTTTTCCCTCAATTCACTAAGATTTTCCAACATGTGGTAATAGTTCGATAACTTACTGAAAAACTGCATGACACTTCACTAAGATTTTTACCTCATGACGTATTTCATTCGGTAGTTGCTGGTAGTGTTGGGCGAACATCTAGATGTTCGGGTTCGGGCCGAACAGGCCGAACATGGCCGCGATGTTCGGGTGTTCGACCCGAACTCCGAACATAATGGAAGTCAATGGGGACCCGAACTTTTGTGGTTTGTAAAGCCTCCTTACATGCTACATACCCCAAATTTACAGGGTATGTGCACCTTGGGAGTGGGTACAAGAGGAAAAAAAAATTAGCAAAAAGAGCTTATAGTTTTTGAGAAAATCGATTTTAAAGTTTCAAAGGGAAAACTGTCTTTTAAATGCGGGAAATGTCTGTTTTCTTTGCACAGGTAACCTGTTTTTTGTCGGCATGCAGTCATAAATGTAATACATATAAGAGGTTCCAGGAAAAGGGACCGGTAACGCTAACCCAGCAGCAGCACACGTGATGGAACAGGAGGAGGGTGGCGCAGGAGGAGAAGAAGGCCACGCTTTGTGAGACACAACAACCCCGGCCTTGCATGAGGGCAAGAAGCGTGCGGATAGCAGGCTTTGTACCGCCATGCAGTCATAAATGTAATAAAGATAAGTGGTTCAATAAACAGGGACCACGCGGCAACGCTAACCCAGCAGCAGCAGACGTGATGGAACAGGAGGAGGCGCAGGAGGAGAAGGCCACGCTTTGTGAGACACAACAACCCAGGCCTTGCATGAGGGCAAGAAGCGTGCGGATAGCATGCTTTGTACCGCCATGCAGTCATAAATGTAATAAAGATAAGTGGTTCAATAAACAGGGACCACGCGGCAACGCTAACCCAGCAGCAGCAGACGTGATGGAACAGGAGCAGGCGCAGGAGGAGAAGGCCACGCTTTGTGAGACACAACAACCCAGGCCTTGCATGAGGGCAAGAAGCGTGCGGATAGCAGGCTTTGTACCGCCATGCAGTCATAAATGTAATAAAGATAAGTGGTTCAATAAACAGGGACCACGCGGCAACGCTAACCCAGCAGCAGCAGACGTGATGGAACAGGAGGAGGCGCAGGAGGAGAAGGCCACGCTTTGTGAGACACAACAACCCAGGCCTTGCATGAGGGCAAGAAGCGTGCGGATAGCATGCTTTGTACCGCCATGCAGTCATAAATGTAATAAAGATAAGTGGTTCAATAAACAGGGACCACGCGGCAACGCTAACCCAGCAGCAGCAGACGTGATGGAACAGGAGCAGGCGCAGGAGGAGAAGGCCACGCTTTGTGAGACACAACAACCCAGGCCTTGCATGTGGACAAAAAGCGTGCGGATATAGCAGCAATGCTTTTTGCCGCCATGCAGTCATAAATGTAATACAGATGAGAGGTTCAATAAACAGGGCCCGGAAACGCAACACCATCCCAGATGTTCATTGGTCATGTTACTTGGTTGGGGTCCTGGAGTGTTGCGTAGTCATTTCCAATCCAGGATTGATTCATTTTAATTTGAGTCAGACGGTCTGCATTTTCTGTAGAGAGGCGGATACGCCGATCTGTGACGATGCCTCCGGCAGCACTGAAACAGCGTTCCGACATAACGCTGGCTGCCGGGCAAGCCAGCACCTCTATTGCGTACATTGCCAGTTCGTGCCAGGTGTCTAGCTTCGATACCCAATAGTTGAAGGGTGCAGATGGATGGTTCGACACAGCTACGCCATCTGACATGTAGTCCTTGACCATCTTCTCCAGGCGATCGGTGTTGGAGGTGGATCTGCACGCTTGCTGTTCAGTGGGCTGCGGCTGCATGGGTGTCAGAAAATTTTCCCACTCCAAGGACACTGCCGATACCATTCCCTTTTGGGTACTAGCTGCGGCTTGCGTTGTTTGCTGCCCTCCTGGTCGTCCTGGGTTTGCGGAAGTCAGTCTGTCTGCGTACAACTGGCTAGAGGAGGGGGAGGATGTCAATCTCCTCTCTAAAGTCTCCACAAGGGCCTGCTGGTATTCTTCCATTTTGACCTGTCTGACTCTTTCTTCAAGCAGTTTTGGAACATTGTGTTTGTACCGTGGATCCAGAAGGGTATAAACCCAGTAATTGGTGTTGTCCAGAATGCGCACAATGCGTGGGTCACGTTCAATGCAGTCTAGCATGAATTGAGCCATGTGTGCCAGAGTCCTACCAGAATCCTCATCATCCTCTTGTGAGCGTTGTGATAGTTGTTGTGATGCATCATAGTCGTCACCTTCCTCCTGGTCTGCTTCTGCTGACCATTCGCGTTGAATTGTGGAAGTCCAACGTGCACCGCTCTGGCCCTCGTCAGTGGTGGCATGAAATTCCTGCTCCAACTCCAGCTGTTCCTCCTCCTCTTCTTCGTCATAGCTGCTGGGGCCAGCGTTCCCTGAGGCGGATGGCCTGATGTTGGTACCATCACGCTGATCGTTTTCTCCTTCAGATTCCCCCAGTTGCATCATGACAGCTGTTTCCTTGATTTTTAACATCGACCTCTTCAGTAAACACAGCAGTGGTATGGTAATGCTGACTGAAGAGTTGTCACTGCTCACAAGCAACGTGGATTGCTCAAAATTTTGGAGGACTTGGCAGAGGTCCAACATGTTGGCCCAATCGGATCCACAGAAGCTTGGCAGCTGGCCGGATGCGCCTCGGTACTGCGCCGTCATGTACTGGACCACTGCACTCTTCTGCTCGCAAAAGCGGGCTAGCATGTGCAGCGTAGAATTCCAGCGCGTAGGGACATCACACAGCAAGCGATGGTGGGGGAGATTGAAGCGCTCCTGCATCTTGGCGAGTGCCCCCGAAGCAGTACTGGAATTTCTACAATGTTTGGACACTCGACGCACCTTCAACAGCAGATCGGGCACGCCTGGGTATGTCCTCAGGAACCGCTGAACTACTAGGTTCATCACGTGCGCCAGGCAAGGGATGTGTGTCAGCTTAGCCAACCTTAAAGCGCGAATGAGATTACTCCCATTATCACACACAACCATGCCCGGTTTCAGGTCCAGCGGTGCCAGCCACAAATCCGTCTGTTCCTTTATTCCCCTCCAAATTTCCTCCCCTGTGTGCTGCTTATCCCCAAGGCAGATTAGCTTCAGCAACGCTTGCTGACGCATGCCAACAGCTGTGCTGCACTGCTTCCACGATCCTACTGCTGCTGGGTTAGCGTTTCCGGATGAGGTACAGCTTTGAGATGCGTTGGAGGAGAAGGAGTCAGAGAGGTAGGTGCTGCTGTTATCCAGTGGGAGGGACGGCGGTGCAGCTGTTTGTGGCGTGGGCAACACCCGTGCCGTAGCAGGTGAGGAATCGCTGCCAGGCTCCACAAGGTTCACCCAGTGCGCGGTAAGGGAGATGTATCGACCCTGGCCGAACGCACTCGTCCAGGTGTCAGTGGTGAGGTGAACCTTGCAGGCAACGGCATTCTTCAAGCTTCGGGTTATTTTGCTGACCACGTGCTCATGCAACTCAGGCACTGCAGAGCGTGCAAAGTGGTAGCGGCTGGGAACCACGTAACGTGGGATGGCCACTGACATCATGCCCTTGAAGCTGTTTGTCTCCACCAATCGATATGGCAGCATTTCGCAGGCCAGAAGCTTGGCTATGCTGGCTGTTACTGCCACGGCCCGGGGGTCATTTGCTGGCAATTTCCTCTTGCGCTCAAACATCTCCGACACAGACAACTGAACCGTAGCGCTGCACACGGAAGGGCTGTTGGTTGTTGTGTTTGATGAACACTGGGAGACCTCAAGAGCACTACTCCGGAAAGTGACAGTGTCAGCGTCGTCTGATGTTTGTGAATGTTGTGAACCACGCAATGGCTGGGCTACTGCTGCTGCTGAGGCGGGTCTGGTGGTGAGTCTGGTGAACCCAAGGGAGGCAGTGTTGTTTCTGGTACCCTGTCCTGACGCGTTTGCCCAAAGAGTGGGATGTTTGGATAGCATGTGACGGCTCATGCTGGTGGTGGAGAGGTTGTTAATATTTTTCCCCCTGCTCAGGCGGGTCTTGCACACCTTGCAAATCGCCATGGTAACATCCTCAGTGCAGTCTTCAAAGAAAGCCCAGACTTTGGAGCACCTGCCTCCTTGCTGGCGATTTCTGTTTGCTCCTCTTTTGCCTCTCACTTGAACTTCCACGCTTGTGGTGCCTGAAATTGCGCGCCGCCTACCTTGTGGCACAAGGCGAACTCGTGCAGCAGTGTGTTCTTCAACAGACTCATCTGTGCTGCTGCTACGACGGCGATGTTCTCGTTCACAAACAAAATCTGGGTCTCTGTCCACATTGTCCATACCCTCCTCTTCCATCTCCTCAAACTCGTCATATGTCATTGTGGGCCACCGCCGTGGAGTAGAGCTCCCCACAACAACCTCTGCGCAGCACACTCCAACGTCGTCTTCCAGATCTTGTCGGCCGACCTCCTGCAATTGCAACCCCTCCTGCCCAAATTGCTCTGGGATTTGGGTTTCCGAGTCCTCTTCGGACTCGCCTTGTATTTCAGTGCGCGGTGCATTTCCCACAGTTAACGGTTGTGAATCCAGGCACAACATTTCTGGCTGTTCCTCCATTGACCTTTGAAAGGTGGAAGTTTGTTGGGCTGGGAATAGCTCCTGCGAATACCCCATTGTGTCCTGAGGTAATTCATCGGACTGGTTATCTGGCAGTTGTGTGCGTGGTGTCGCTGCCGGTTGTGTCAGCTTTGTGCCCACTGGCTCCTTGTAACTGGCTGAGGACTCGGACCTCGTGCGTGATGTGCTGGTGCTGCTTAACCCACTGCTGGACGCTTGAGAGGTCATCCAAGTAATTATCTGGTCCTGTTCTTTTGGATTTGTGAGGGTTGTTGTCCTGGATAGAGTTGGGCCGAACCTCCGATTTTCGGTTCGCGAACCGGGTTCGCGAACTTTCGCGAAAGGTTCGGTTCGCGTTAAAGTTCGCGAACCGCAATAGACTTCAATGGGGATGCGAACTTTGAAAAAAAAAATTAATTATGCTGGCCACAAAAGTGATGGAAAAGATGTTTCAAGGGGTCTAACACCTGGAGGGGGGGATGGCGGAGTGGGATACATGCCAAAAGTCCCCGGGAAAAATCTGGATTTGACGCAAAGCAGCGTTTTAAGGGCAGAAATCACATTGAATGTTAAATGACAGGCCTAAAGTGCTTTCAAACATCTTGCATGTGTATACATCAATCAGGTAGTGTAATTAAGGTACTGCTTCACACTGACGCACCAAACTCATCGTGTAACGCACCGCAAACAGCTGTTTGTGTAGTGACGGCCGTGCTGGACTGGTGCGCACCATGGCGAGAGTGCAGGTTTTGGTGGCTTTACAGCCCATATGGTCAGTCACCTGGCTGATGTAGCTGAATGACAGAACAGTGACTGTCCAGCTGATCAAATTTGGTCTGACCACAATGAGGCAACGACCTTATTATCGTGGGTGTGCCCCCCGAGACACTCATCTAGGCGCCGGTCATTGCTCCATTGTGATACGCAAGCCCCTTCACCACGGCAAGGTAATGATCACGAAGGGGAATGGGCGCATGTTCATGCCTTTTCTTTTGTTGTTGCAGCTGCCCGCAGTGCAGCCAGAAAAATTAGGCAGTCATGTACACGCACCCGAAAAATTATTACAGCGGCCGCTGCTAGCAGCGGCCTAAAAAATTCAGCAATCCGCCTGGAGTCCCGGACCCTGTTGGTGGTGGCGGAGAAGGTAGTGAAGCGGCCTGCAGGCAGACATGCTGTGTGGAGGGACTGGGAGCGACTTAGTATTCTTGGGGCAGGCCAGGCAGCCAGTCACACGGCGTGCAGGCAGAGATGCTGTATGTGCGGGGACTGACTTAGTCTTGGGGCGGGCAGCAGCCCTCCGGGATCCATGCCTCATTCATTTTTATAAAGGTGAGGTACTTAACACTTTTGTGACTTAGGCGACTTCTCTTCTCTGTGACAATGCCTCCAGCTGCGCTGAAGGTCCTTTCTGAGAGGACGCTTGCGGCAGGGCAGGAGAGAAGTTGGATGGCAAATTGGGACAGCTCTGGCCACAGGTCAAGCCTGCGCACCCAGTAGTTCAAGGGTTCCTCATCGCTGTTCACAGCAGTGTCTACATCCACACTTAAGGCCAGGTAGTCGGCTACCTGCCGTTCCAGGCGTTGGTGGAGGGTGGATCCGGAAGGGCTACGGCGAGGCGTTGGACTAAAGAACGTCCGCATGTCCGACATCACCATGAGATCGCTGGAGCGTCCTGTCTTTGACTGCGTGGACACGGGAGGAGGATTAGTGGCAGTGGTACCTTGCTGGCGTTGTGCCGTCACATCACCCTTAAAGGCATTGTAAAGCATAGTTGACAGCTGGTTCTGCATGTGCTGCATCCTTTCCACCTTCCGGTGAGTTGGTAACAGGTCCGCCACTTTGTGCCTGTACCGAGGGTCTAGTAGTGTGGCCACCCAGTACAGCTCATTCCCCTTGAGGTTTTTTATACGGGGGTCCCTCAACAGGCAGGACAGCATAAAAGACGACATCTGCACAAAGTCGGATCCAGTACCCTCCATCTCCTCTTGCTCTTCCTCAGTGACGTCAGGTAAGTCAACCTCCTCCCCCCAGCCGCGAACAATACCACGGGAAGGTTGCGCAGCACAAGCCCCCTGCGACGCCTGCTGCGGTTGTTCTCCTGCCGCTGTCCCCTCCTCCTCCTCCTCCTCCTCCCCCAAAGAAACACCTTGCTCATCATCCTCTGAGTCTGACTCATCTTCTGCACATGACCTCTCTTCTTCCTCCTCCTCCCCCCTCTGTGCTGCCGCAGGTGTTGAGGAAACAGCTGGGTCTGATGAAAATTGGTCCCATGCCTGTTCCTGCCGTAACGGTTCCTGGTCACGCTCATTCGCAGCTTCATCCGCCACTCTACGCACAGCACGCTCCAAGAAGTACGCGTAGGGAATTAAGTCGCTGATGGTGCCCTCACTGCGGCTCACCAGGTTGGTCACCTCCTCAAACGGCCGCATGAGCCTGCATGCATTTTTCATCATTGTCCAGTTGTCGGGCCAGAACATCCCCATCTTCCCAGACTGTTTCGTTCTACTCCAGTTGTAGAGGTACTGGGTGACGGCTTTCTTCTGTTCTAGCAGGCGGGAGAACATGAGGAGGGTCGAGTTCCAGCGAGTGGGGCTATCGCAAATGAGGCGTCTCACCGGCATGTTGTTTTTACGCTGAATTTCTGCAAATCGTGCCATGGCTGTGTAAGAGCGCCTCAAATGCCCACAGAACTTCCTGGCCTGCTTCAGGACATCCGCTAAGCCAGGGTACTTTGCCACAAATCTTTGAACCACCAGATTCATGACATGTGCCATGCAGGGTATGTGTGTCAGCTTCCCCATATGCAAAGCGGCAAGCAGATTGCTGCCGTTGTCGCACACCACGTTGCCTATCTCCAGGTGGTGCGGGGTCAGCCACTCATCCACCTGTTTCTTAAGAGCAGCCAGGAGAGCTGCTCCAGTGTGACTCTCCGCTTTGAGACAAGCCATGTCTAAGATGGCGTGACACCGTCGTACCTGGCATGCAGCATAGGCCCTGCGGAGCTGGGGCTGTGTAGCTGGAGAGGAGAACTGCCACTCAGCCAAGGAGGAGGAGGAGGACAGCGAAGAGCATGTAGCAGGAGGAGAGGAGGTGGCAGGAGGCCTGCCTGCAAGCCGTGGAGGTGTCACAATTTGGTCCGCCGCTTTCTGCTTGCCATCGTTCACCACCAGGTTCACCCAATGGGCTGTGTAGGTAATGTAGCGGCCCTGCCCGTGCTTGGCAGACCAGGCATCCGTGGTCAGGTGTACCCTTGACCCAACGCTCTTCGCAAGAGATGACACCACTTGCCTCTCAACTTCACGGTGCAGTTGGGGTATGGCCTTTCTGGAAAAATAAGTGCGGCCTGGCATCTTCCACTGCGGTGTTCCGATGGCCACAAATTTACGGAAGGCCTCAGAGTCCACCAGCCGGTATGGTAACAGCTGGCGAGCTAACAGTTCCGCCACGCCAGCTGTCAGACGCCGGGCAAGGGGGTGACTGGCCAAAAGTGGCTTCTTCCGCTCAAACATTTCCTTCACGGACACCTGACTGCTGCTGTGGGCAGAGGAGCAGGAACCGCTCAAGGGCAGAGGCGGAGTGGAGGAGGGTGCCTGTGAAGGTGCAAGGGAGAGAGCGGCATAAGCAGATGATGCACCTGAAGGAGGAAGAGGAGAAGGAGGGTGACTTTGCTTTTGTGTGCTGCTGCTGCTTTTGCTCAGGTGGCCATCCCATTGCTGTTTGTGCCTTTTCTCCAGGTGCCTTCGTAAGGCACTTGTCCCTACGTGAGTGTTGGCCTTTCCACGGCTCAATTTTTGTTGGCAGAGCGAACAGATGGCTTTGGTCCGATCTGAGGCACACACATTAAAAAATTTCCACACCGCTGAGCCACCCTGGGATGTGGGCACTATGGGGACCTCAGCAGCTGATGCTGAAGGGCAAGTTGGCTGGCTGTACATAGGTGGCGAATCTGGCGATACATGGTGCCGGACTCTGCCACCAGCTGTTTCTGACGAAGAGCTGCCCCAGCTTCTTTCAGCAACTTCTATCCTCCTACTACTCTCTGACTCCCCCTCTGAACTGTCCCCCTCTTCATCTCCTCTATTGGGAACATACAGAGGATCCCTATCATCGTCATCATCGTAATCATCCTGCCCAGCTTCGCTTGCCTCAGAAAAATCCAAATGTGTAGGTCCTTCATCCTCCTTACACGTTACATCCATAGTGTTGTCGCGTAACGCAGACATATGAGCTGGTGAAAATTCATCTGGCTGTAACAATGGCTGTGCATCAGTGATTTCACCACCACTAAATAATTCTTGCGAAGTGTCAAATGCAGCGGAAGTGGTGCTAGTAGTAGCGCTGGTGGCTGAGCAAGATGAGGTGTTCTGTGTCGCTAAATACTCAACCACGTCCTGACAATCTTGGGAGGTGATGGGACGTGCCTTCTTCCGAGCACTGTACTGTGGGCCAGGTCCACACGAAATTACATTTACACGACCTCGCGCAGACCTGCCGGGTGGCCTTCCTCTGCCTCTGCCACTACCTCTTCCTCTTCCTCTACCTGTTTTGTCCATATCGGGTATGCACGGAGTGGTATATCACACTGCGTGCACTCACGTAGGTAGGTGGGTTCACTTAACTGCACAGGTATGCGCACTGATGCGGTGGGTTCACTGAACAGTACAGGTATACAGTGGCGGGTTCACTGAACACAACAGGTATGCAGTGGCGTGTTCACTAAACAGGTATACAGTGGCAGGTCCACTGAACAGAACAGGTATACAGTGGCAGGTCCACTGAACAGAACAGGTATACAGTGGCGGGTCCACTGAACAGAACAGGTATACAGTGGCGGGTTCACAGAACAGGTATGCAGTGGCAGGTTCACTGAACACAACAGGTATGCAGTGGCGTGTTCACTAAACAGGTATACAGTGGCAGGTCCACTGAACAGAACAGGTATACAGTGGCGGGTTCACAGAACAGGTATACAGTGGCGGGTCCACTGAACAGAACAGGTATACAGTGGCGGGTTCACAGAACAGGTATGCAGTGGCAGGTTCACTGAACACAACAGGTATGCAGTGGCGTGTTCACTAAACAGGTATACAGTGGCAGGTCCACTGAACAGAACAGGTATACAGTGGCGGGTTCACAGAACAGGTATACAGTGGCGGGTCCACTGAACAGAACAGGTATACAGTGGCGGGTTCACAGAACAGGTATACAGTGGCGGGTCCACTGAACAGAACAGGTATACAGTGGCGGGTTCACAGAACAGGTATACAGTGGCAGGATCACTGAACAGGTATGCAGTGGCAGGATCACAGTACAGGTATGCAGTGGGCTGAGGGCTCACTGAACAGAACAGGTATGCTGTGGCAGGATCACTGAACAGCTATGCAGTGGCAGGATCACAGTACAGGTATGCAGTGGGCTGAGGGCTCACTGAACAGAACAGGTATGCTGTGGCAGGATCACTGAACAGGTATGCAGTGGCAGGATCACAGTACAGGTATGCAGTGGGCTGAGAGCTCACTGAACAGAACAGGTATGCTGTGGCAGGATCACTGAACAGGTATGCAGTGGCAGGATCACAGTACAGGTATGCAGTGGGCTGAGGGCTCACTGAACAGAACAGGTATGCTGTGGCAGGATCACTGAACAGCTATGCAGTGGCAGGATCACAGTACAGGTATGCAGTGGGCTGAGGGCTCACTGAACAGAACAGGTATGCTGTGGCAGGATCACTGAACAGGTATGCAGTGGCAGGATCACAGTACAGGTATGCAGTGGGCTGAGGGCTCACTGAACAGAACAGGTATGCTGTGGCAGGATCACTGAACAGGTATGCAGTGGCAGGATCACAGTACAGGTATGCAGTGGGCTGAGGGCTCACTGAACAGAACAGGTATGCTGTGGCAGGATCACTGAACAGGTATGCAGTGGCAGGATCACAGTACAGGTATGCAGTGGGCTGGGGGCTCACTGAACAGAACAGGTATGCTGTGGCAGGATCACTGAACAGCTATGCAGTGGCAGGATCACAGTACAGGTATGCAGTGGGCTGAGGGCTCACTGAACAGAACAGGTATGCTGTGGCAGGATCACTGAACAGCTATGCAGTGGCAGGATCACAGTACAGGTATGCAGTGGGCTGAGGGCTCACTGAACAGAACAGGTATGCTGTGGCAGGATCACTGAACAGGTATGCAGTGGCAGTATCACAGTACAGGTATGCAGTGGGCTGAGGGCTCACTGAACAGAACAGGTATGCTGTGGCAGGATCACTGAACAGGTATGCAGTGGCAGTATCACAGTACAGGTATGCAGTGGGCTGAGGGCTCACTGAACAGAACAGGTATGCTGTGGCAGGATCACTGAACAGCTATGCAGTGGCAGGATCACAGTACAGGTATGCAGTGGGCTGAGGGCTCACTGAACAGAACAGGTATGCTGTGGCAGGATCACTGAACAGGTATGCAGTGGCAGGATCACAGTACAGGTATGCAGTGGGCTGAGAGCTCACTGAACAGAACAGGTATGCTGTGGCAGGATCACTGAACAGGTATGCAGTGGCAGGATCACAGTACAGGTATGCAGTGGGCTGAGGGCTCACTGAACAGAACAGGTATGCTGTGGCAGGATCACTGAACAGCTATGCAGTGGCAGGATCACAGTACAGGTATGCAGTGGGCTGAGGGCTCACTGAACAGAACAGGTATGCTGTGGCAGGATCACTGAACAGCTATGCAGTGGCAGGATCACAGTACAGGTATGCAGTGGGCTGAGGGCTCACTGAACAGAACAGGTATGCTGTGGCAGGATCACTGAACAGGTATGCAGTGGCAGGATCACAGTACAGGTATGCAGTGGGCTGAGGGCTCACTGAACAGAACAGGTATGCTGTGGCAGGATCACTGAACAGGTATGCAGTGGCAGGATCACAGTACAGGTATGCAGTGGGCTGGGGGCTCACTGAACAGAACAGGTATGCTGTGGCAGGATCACTGAACAGCTATGCAGTGGCAGGATCACAGTACAGGTATGCAGTGGGCTGAGGGCTCACTGAACAGAACAGGTATGCTGTGGCAGGATCACTGAACAGCTATGCAGTGGCAGGATCACAGTACAGGTATGCAGTGGGCTGAGGGCTCACTGAACAGAACAGGTATGCTGTGGCAGGATCACTGAACAGGTATGCAGTGGCAGTATCACAGTACAGGTATGCAGTGGGCTGAGGGCTCACTGAACAGAACAGGTATGCTGTGGCAGGATCACTGAACAGGTATGCAGTGGCAGGATCACAGTACAGGTATGCAGTGGGCTGAGGGCTCACTGAACAGAACAGGTATGCTGTGGCAGGATCACTGAACAGCTATGCAGTGGCAGGATCACAGTACAGGTATGCAGTGGGCTGAGGGCTCACTGAACAGAACAGGTATGCTGTGGCAGGATCACTGAACAGGTATGCAGTGGCAGGATCACAGTACAGGTATGCAGTGGGCTGAGGGCTCACTGAACAGAACAGGTATGCTGTGGCAGGATCACTGAACAGGTATGCAGTGGCAGGATCACAGTACAGGTATGCAGTGGGCTGAGAGCTCACTGAACAGAACAGGTATGCTGTGGCAGGATCACTGAACAGGTATGCAGTGGCAGGATCACAGTACAGGTATGCAGTGGGCTGAGGGCTCACTGAACAGAACAGGTATGCTGTGGCAGGATCACTGAACAGCTATGCAGTGGCAGGATCACAGTACAGGTATGCAGTGGGCTGAGGGCTCACTGAACAGAACAGGTATGCTGTGGCAGGATCACTGAACAGGTATGCTGTGGCAGGATCACTGAACAGCTATGCAGTGGCAGGATCACAGTACAGGTATGCAGTGGGCTGAGGGCTCACTGAACAGAACAGGTATGCTGTGGCAGGATCACTGAACAGCTATGCAGTGGCAGGATCACAGTACAGGTATGCAGTGGGCTGAGGGCTCACTGAACAGAACAGGTATGCAGCCAGGAAGAAGTTAAGCCTAACTAATCTTTCCCTGAGAGACAGTCTGCAGCAGCTCGCCCTACTCTGACTAATGCAGGCACACGAGTGGCCGTAATGGCCGCCGCTGCCTGCCTTATATAAGGGGGGGTGGGGCTCCAGGGGCTAGTGTAGCCTAATTGGCTACACTGGGCCTGCTGACTGTGATGTAGAGGGTCAAAGTTGACCCTCAGGTGCATTATGGGGCGAACCGAACTTCTTCCGCAAAAGGTTCGCGTGCGGTACCCGCACGCGAACCACCTAAGTTCGCGCGAACCCCGTTCGCCGGCGAACCGTTCGGCCCAACTCTAGTCCTGGACAACATGGGCGGTATTGAGTGGGTTTTCTTGGGTGCTCCCCTGTGGCCTGTACGTGAACCGTCAGGGGAAACACCTCTTCCCTTGCCCCTCCCTCTTTCACCGGATTTCTTCCTCATTTCACTTATCCTTACAGTACACGCTGACTGGCAGCAGTACAGTGGCAGTACAGAAATGCTATACAGTACCACTATTCCCAGCAGCGACACAGAGCACAATGCTATACAGTGACGGGTGAGCGGTGTACCACTATTCCCAGCAGCGACACAGAGCACAATGCTATACAGTGACGGGTGAGCGGTGTACCACTATTCCCAGCAGACACAGAACAGTACACAGAATGCTATATAGTGTGGCTGAACGAGCGGTGTACCACTATTCCCAGCAGACACAGAACAGTACACAGAATGCTATATAGTGTGGCTGAACGAGCGGTGTACTACTGTTCCCAGCAGACACAGAACAGTACACAGAATGCTATATAGTGTGGCTGAACGAGCGGTGTACCACTGTTCCCAGCAGACACAGAACAGTACACAGAATGCTATATAGTGTGGCTGAACGAGCGGTGTACCACTATTCCCAGCAGACACAGAACAGTACACAGAATGCTATATAGTGTGGCTGAACGAGCGGTGTACTACTGTTCCCAGCAGACACAGAACAGTACACAGAATGCTATATAGTGTGGCTGAACGAGCGGTGTACTACTGTTCCCAGCAGACACAGAACAGTACACAGAATGCTATATAGTGTGGCTGAACGAGCGGTGTACTACTGTTCCCAGCAGACACAGAACAGTACACAGAATGCTATATAGTGTGGCTGAACGAGCGGTGTACTACTGTTCCCAGCAGACACAGAACAGTACACAGAATGCTATATAGTGTGGCTGAACGAGCGGTGTACCACTATTCCCAGCAGACACAGAACAGTACACAGAATGCTATATAGTGTGGCTGAACGAGCGGTGTACCACTGTTCCCAGCAGACACAGAACAGTACACAGAATGCTATATAGTGTGGCTGAACGAGCGGTGTACTACTGTTCCCAGCAGACACAGAACAGTACACAGAATGCTATATAGTGTGGCTGAACGAGCGGTGTACCACTGTTCCCAGCAGACACAGAACAGTACACAGAATGCTATATAGTGTGGCTGAACGAGCGGTGTACTACTGTTCCCAGCAGACACAGAACAGTACACAGAATGCTATATAGTGTGGCTGAATGAGCGGTGTACTACTGTTCCCAGCAGACACAGAACAGTACACAGAATGCTATATAGTGTGGCTGAACGAGCGGTGTACTACTGTTCCCAGCAGACACAGAACAGTACACAGAATGCTATATAGTGTGGCTGAACGAGCGGTGTACTACTGTTCCCAGCAGACACAGAACAGTACACAGAATGCTATATAGTGTGGCTGAACGAGCGGTGTACCACTGTTCCCCGCAGACACAGAACAGTACACAGAATGCTATATAGTGTGGCTGAACGAGCGGTGTACTACTGTTCCCAGCAGACACAGAACAGTACACAGAATGCTATATAGTGTGGCTGAACGAGCGGTGTACTACTGTTCCCAGCAGACACAGAACAGTACACAGAATGCTATATAGTGTGGCTGAACGAGCGGTGTACTACTGTTCCCAGCAGACACAGAACAGTACACAGAATGCTATATAGTGTGGCTGAACGAGCGGTGTACTACTGTTCCCAGCAGACACAGAACAGTACACAGAATGCTATATAGTGTGGCTGAACGAGCGGTGTACTACTGTTCCCAGCAGACACAGAACAGTACACAGAATGCTATATAGTGTGGCTGAACGAGCGGTGTACTACTGTTCCCAGCAGACACAGAACAGTACACAGAATGCTATATAGTGTGGCTGAACGAGCGGTGTACTACTGTTCCCAGCAGACACAGAACAGTACACAGAATGCTATATAGTGTGGCTGAACGAGCGGTGTACTACTGTTCCCAGCAGACACAGAACAGTACACAGAATGCTATATAGTGTGGCTGAACGAGCGGTGTACTACTGTTCCCAGCAGACACAGAACAGTACACAGAATGCTATATAGTGTGGCTGAACGAGCGGTGTACTACTGTTCCCAGCAGCGACACACAATGACTGGGGGGGACCCTGGCTAGCGTGGCTGGAGCGCGAACTACCCTGCCTGCCTACCCAAAGCTAAACCCACAGACAAATGGCGGAGATATGACGTGGTTCGGGTATTTATTTACCCGAACCACGTGACAGTTCGGCCAATCAGAGCGCGTTCGGGTCCGAACCACGTGACCCGTTCGGCCAATCACAGCGCTAGCCGAACGTTCGGGGAACGTTCGGCCATGCGCTCTTAGTTCGGCCATATGGCCGAACGGTTTGGCCGAGCACCGTCAGGTGTTCGGCCGAACTCGAACATCACCCGAACAGGGTGATGTTCTGCAGAACCCGAACAGTGGCGAACACTGTTCGCCCAACACTAGTTGCTGGGTTATTGCAGTGCAGAGAACATGGAGAACATTACAGGAAAGATATTGCAGTCTTAGAGCAGGTGCAGAGACGAGCAACAAAATTGATACGTGGGATGGAAGGTCTCGCTTACCAAGAAAGGTTAGATAAACTGGGTTCATTTAGTCTGGAGAAAAGACGCCTTAGAGGGGATCTAATTAACATGTATAAATACATCAGAGGGCAATATAATAGCTTGGCGGATGAGCTTTTTGTCCCTAGGCCTTCTCAAAGGACTAGAGGACATGATCTGTGCATGGAGGAAAAAACGTTTTAACCATTTATTTAGGAAAGGGTTCTTTACAGTAAGAGTGATTAAGATGTGGAATGCATTGCCACAGGAAGTCATTATGGCAAACTCTATACCTGCATTTAAAGGGGGCTTAGACGCTTTCCTTGCGTTGAAAGACATCCATGGCTACAATTACTAGGTAATGCCTAATGATGTTGATCCAGGGATTTTATCTGATTGCCATCTGGAGTCGGGAAGGAATTTTTTCCCTTTTGGGGCTAATTGGACCATGCCTTGTAAGGGTTTTTTCGCCTTCCTTTGGCTCAACAGGGATATGTGAGGGAGCAGGCTGGAGTTGTACTTTGTTCTCTGGCTGAACTCGATGGACGTATGTCTTTTTTCAACCCACATAACTATGTAACTATGGATGAAAGATCTGGGACAGCATTATTTTTATTATCTTACAGATAAGTACAACATACAACACTGACCACCCCTATAGTAATTAACTAGAAATATAGAAAAAGAAAAAAATAGGTAGGGTTTACTGGCCATGTATCAGTCTCGTCAGATCAAATACTTAAAGAGAATCCGAGGTGGGTTTGAAGAATGTTATCTGCATACAGAGGCTGGATCTGCCTATACAGCCCAGCCTCTGTTGCTATCACAAACCCCCCCTAAGGTCCCCCTGCACTCTGCAATCCCTCATAAATCACAGCCTCGCTGTCGACGCACAGCGCGGGCTGTGTTTATCTCTATAGTGTCAGTCTGCTGCTCTCCCCGCCTCCTGCAGAGCTCCGGTCCCCGCCTGCGTCCCTTCCCTCCCCGCTGATTAGAGGGAAGGGAGGGAGGCAGGGACCAGAGCTCTGCAGGAGGCGGGAGAGCAGCCAAGACTGACACTACAGATGTAAACACAGCCTGCACAGCGCGGCTGTGATTTATGTCTGATTGCAGAGTGCAGGGGGACCTTAGGGGGGTTTGGGATAGCAACAGAGGCTGGGCTGTATAGGCAGATCCAGCCTCTGTATGTAGATCACATTTTTCCAACCCCCCCCCTCCGGTTCTCTTTAACAAGACACAACATTTAATAATATCTTTAAAATCAGGTACATAGATAAAACACGAATATCGATATCATATCAATACAAAACAATGACACAGAGAGCCCAATATAGTGTAGTAAGTCAAGATGCCAGAAGTAAATAAAAATGTGAATAGATACTCACAAAGGCATCCACTGTAATAGCAAATGGGGGGATCAGACCTGACCCCAACAATTTTTTCACAAATACTCCACAATTGCAACATGTTTCGCAGGTTTAACCCTGCTTCATCAGGCAATGAAAGGAGCAGTAATGAAGGAGCATCTCTGTGAGGCGCTTGGCTCTATTGACCCAGTTTTGTTACTGCTGCTTTCACTGTGAATAAATTGTTGTGTATTACAAACCAATGATTTTTGGTGTCTTCTTGGAGGAGGTAAGTCCACCACTACCTCCTCTTTTTAAACGGTTTTTAATCGCTATACTACCTTAGCACCTCTGTTATATAGTTCAGTCTATTATGTTAATATGCGCGTTTCGTAGCATCAGCTACTTCTTCAGATGAATTAAATTTGCAAGTAGGTCGTCCATGAAATCGAGAATAAGAACAGAGTATCATACTGGGTCCACCCTGCATGCATATTACACACAGCTGACCCATAAGCGCTGATTATATTGCTACCTATGTGCAAGTATTCTCTTGCTGGGACACAGGATTGTGTCTAATTATAGACCCTTTTGCCCTACCCTGGCAGACATCTGGGTAGATACTATAGTGCTATGTTTGTATGATACTCGGTTCTTATTCTCGATTTCATGGACGATCTACATGCAATTTTCATGCCTCTGAATGTCTATCCATTGGCTGTTGCTCACTAGAGATATATGGCTCATCACAAAGGTGAACTGACCGATTCACAGGAATAGGGAGGGACGGGGTAATGTGAGGGAGCTGCAGGTCGGTTGACGCAGTGGCGTTTTAGCCACCAGGCAAGGACTAGGCGGTCGTCTGGAGTGCAGGGTGGGGGGGCGCTGCCGCGGCATCTGATAGATGCCGCGCCAGTTCATCCCGCAGCTCACCGCTCCAGCCTGCATAGTCTTCCGACAGGCAGAGCAGGGCTACAGGAAGATGGCACCTGAAGCCCTGCACTGGAGACTATTTGTGTCTCCTGTACAGGGCTTCTTCCCGTAGACCTGCTCTGCCTGTCAGCGTGGGACTTTCACAGGCTGGCTGCAGGAAGATCGTCGGGGGAGCTGCGCCCATGGAGAGGAGTCTTCTGCAGGTGAGTAAATGCTTTTCTTTTTACAGGTGAACATTAGTTTTTGGTGAAATGTTGCCCACATTATGATTATTTTCTAGTGAAACGTTGCTGCATTATGATTTTTTTCCTGGTGAAATGCTGCCCACATTACGATTATTTTCTGGTGACATGCTGCCCACATTACGATTATTTTCTAGTGACATGCTGCCCACATTACGATTATTTTCTGGTGCAAGATTGGCGCATTACGATTATTTTATGGTGAAACATTGCTGCGTTATGATTATTTTCTGGTGAAAGATTGCCACATTATGATTATTTTATGGTGAAACATTACTGCATTACATTATTCTCTGGTGAAAGATTGCCGTATTATGATTATTTCATTTTATTGTGAAACCACAGATTTTCTCACCTGGAGTGACAAATTGGCTGGAGGCGCCCTGGGTTTATGCACAGTTACTCACTATTGCTTACGTTCTTTGCTAGACTATACAGTGAAACCTTGGTTTGCGAGCATAATTTGTTCCCCATAACAATTTTTGAAAACCCAGTTTCACAATTCAAAAACAGTTATGGTAAAATAGTATAAAATAAAGATGTAAACAAGACTTTCACTAACAGAATCATTGCCATCTGTTGCCTTGCCCCGACCTTTTTTTTGTGTGTGTGTGGCTTTAACAAGGAACTTATCCAATGACCAGTAGTTTTGAGGATTTCATGGAAATGTGACTTTGCACAGTCTCTACACTCAGATTAAGTACAATTAAGTAAAATCGGCTCAGTTGTGATGACGTGACGCATGTAAACCTTTTTTGCTTGTATATCAAGATGTTGCTTGTATACCAGGTCAAACTTTCACAAAAATGTTTGCTTGTATTGTAAAGCGCTCTTAAACCAAGTTACTCTCAATCCAGGGTTTTACTGTATAATGAACATACTGTATTTTTTGGACTATAAGACTCACTTTCTCTCCCCCAAAAGTGGGGGAAAAAAGTCACTATGTCTTATAGTCCAAATGCAGGGAGTTCCTGACTCGTGAACGCCTGCCAATACGAACCTCCAACCTGCCGCAATGTTGGGTACTCCCTGTACTGTGGCCATGAAGAGGAGGACTCAGAGGACAAACGGAGGTCACAAGAACACAAAGGGGCATAGAGGAGGACACAAGGAGGACAGGGAGGACACAGGGGGACAGAGGAGGACACAAGGAGACACAAGAGGTACAAAGAGGGCATAATCCACAAGATGACCCTTTACCACGGATGCACCAGGTTTAGTTTATATTTTTTCCCCTGGTTTTTGTCCTTTAAAGGGACTCCGAGCTCACCCAAAAAAAGAAAGTTGTACTCACCAGGGGCTTTCTCCAGCCCAGTGCTGGTCGGGAGGTCCCACGCCGGCATCCTGGCTCCTCTCCTTCTCCCTGCTCCGGAATGGCTGACAGGCCGCAGCCCGGGCGACACTCGGCAGAGTGTCGAGCTGCTCCTTCCGCGTATGACGCGGCTGACGTCACACGCCGGCCGCCTCGCGTCATCACGGCGGCTGCTTTAAGCGCGCATGCGCAGTACTTTCACGCCGGCCACCGTGATGACGCGAGGCGGCCGCCGTGTGACGTCAGCCGCGTCATACGCGGAAGGAGCAGCTCGACACTCTGCCGAGTGTCGCCCGGGCTGCGGCCTGTCAGCCATTCCGGAGCGGGGAGAAGGAGAGGAGCCAGGACGCCGGCGTGGGACCTCCCGACCAGCACTGGGCTGGAGAAAGCCCCTGGTGAGTACAACTTTCTTTTTTTGGGTGAGCTCGGAGTCCCTTTAAACCTAGGTGCGTCTTGTAGTTCGGTCAGGATCGTCTTGTAGTTCGAAAAATACGGCACACTGGTTGTTATGCGGCTGTGATGTGTAGCGCAGATTACTGGTTACCTTTCTTTCCTCCCACATCGTTTTCATGCACCTTCTTATTTTCCTCTAAAGCCTTCATCTTCTCCTCATAAATATCAGCCAGAGCCTTCCACTCCACTCTGTTATTCTGAAGTCCGTCAAACATGGGCATGATTTCTTTATGAAACCGAGAAAATTCCTAATGATGGCAAAATTCAAACGTTAGAGTTGGATCAAGTTCCACTACGGCAATTATTACTTAAAGTGGGGTTCAGCTTAATTTCCACCAACACATTCACAAAGTTCATACATGAATACTGTATGTGTAAGCTCGTCATTGCATGTCATTTCCTGGTTGTATAAAAACAGAGGTTACGGTCCCTTCCGATAGGATGACCTCACTGTGGTGGAAGGGTCTAGTGCGACGGTTTTTGCACGCAAACTGTTTTGGAAGCTAACATCTTCCATTAGTGTAAATTGTAGCACCTGTTTGGGATGCAATTGGGTGCATTTGTGCCGTTAAGAGGCTCTGTGCGACTTCTTGCTGTTAAAGGGAACCTAAGCTGAGAAGGATATGAATTTCTCACTTTAAAATAATACCAGTTGCCTGCCTCTCCTGCTGATCCTGTGTCTCTAATACTTTTAGCCACAGCACCTCAACAAGCATGCAGATCAGGTGCTCTGACTGAAGTCAGACTGGATTAGCTGCATGCTTGTTTCAGGTGTGGGATTCAGCCACAACTGCAGCCAGAGATCAGCAGGACTGCCAGGCAACTGGTATTGTTTAAAAGGAAAATAAACTGAGGAGTTAACACACTGTATCTATCATCCTTTTCCTAAAAAATGACTTTTTAAGATACCCCACAGTTTTATTTTATATTTAAGTCTAATTTTTAAGTTTTTACTGTTTCATTGTCTCTGCTCAATGACATATGCATTGAAGTTTGCCAGAGCTCAAATCTATGAACTATTGACTCTTTCTATCTCTTTCCTGCTCTCAGAAGCTATTTACTGACAGGAAAGTGTTTTATGGCTGTAACTAGGTTTAAAAACGGGTGTTAGGCTCTTGCCTAGTGGAAAACATATTACAAAGCAACTCACCTTATACACAAATGTACATACAAAGTCGATAAAACCAACTTGAAGCTTGGGCAACTCATCCCCTTTGTTTCTGTCCATCATTGGCTGAAAGATAGAAACAAATTGAAAACTACTCCATAGAGTACAAAACATAGTTTTTCTTGCCTGGAAGAAAAAAAGGAAAACAAAGCAATGGCATTACAAAAAATGATAAAACTCACAGCCGATTGAAATGTGCCTTTCATAGACCGTACCACAATCCAAACTATTTTTTATGGTTCAGAGGGTTGGGGGGAGTTTCTAGTGTGGCCTAGAGTTACCAGCTCTGATGATAGATGTTGTGATGCACCACTGGGGGGTTGCTAATAAAAGACCTGTGCAGGGCTGTTTTAAAGCAAAGGCATTCCAGCTACTGACCTGGAGCGCCATTTGCTCGCAAGGGTACCACTTGGTGCACTTTTCTATTGATGATCATTAGTATCCACAGAAGCACCATGTCTCCCAATGCTCTCCTCTGCTGGCGCATGCTCACTTATGAAGGCCATTTAGCTCCGCCTCTAAATGTGCAAGACACCACCCCCATACCTCCCAAGTTTTTGAGTTAAGAAAAAGGGACACTTCAAGAAACACCCTGCCACGCCCAGGGCCGGGCCGAGGCATAGGCTGGAAAGGCTTCAGCCTCAGGGCGCAGTGTAGGAGGGGGGCGCACAATTCATTCAGTTGTCATTCCTAATTGTGTATAAAGCAGAAAGAAATAAGAAAAGGGGATACATAGCAGTGACTGCAGGCCAGATAACTACATATTAAGGTGTTGGGGAGGTTGCGGGCCCTGTGGCCCTCTTAGTCTAATAGCAATCAGTGTGTGACAGCTGAGGTGGGAGGGATGGAGGGGCGCACTTTGCTGTCTCAGCCTTGGGTGCTGGAGGACCTTGTCCCGGCTCTGGCCACGCCTCTAGCCACGCCCACACCACACCCCTAGTTACATATCAGAAAGAATTCGTAAGCAAAAGATGTGGTTTTATCATTCAAACCACACTGGTCATTTCTATTATAATTAGATTTATTTCATAATTACATTTGAAAGTAAGGAAAAAAAAAAAATATATATATATATATATATTTACAGGGATCTGTGCATGAGTCCTGAAAGAGGGACAATTGAGGATGAGGGAGGGACAGACAGGGGGATTTGGTTTCCAAAGAGGGACAGTTGGGAGCTATGCCACCCCCAACATGCTTCCAAGTCCCTTCCCACCTGACAGGTAACTTACAGGCTGCCTGTGTTTTCAAACAAATTCACACCGTCACTTTTATATATATTTATGTTCAACATTTTTATTCATGAAAGCAAAAAAATGTACATTTTCGTGAAAATAAGAAAAAGTGAGAAAATTCAGGTGAAGTGATAATAGCCACATGTTAGATACCTTGGTAAAGGGAAGCCTCTGGATTATCCAGAAGCTTCTTCCCACATAATCCTGGAGACCACTGCTGGACACTGGGACCCTCTGGACGTTCACGGGCGCGCTCCTGCCTGTGTAAGGGCCCGGCCACACTGTGCTGGGCGCAGGACAGCTCACTCCTGCACAATAGCTTGGAGCCACTCGGACGGAAAAAGCCAAACCTGAGTCGCTCCATGCTACTGGGCAGGCCTGGGCCATCCTATATCCCATCAACAAGCTCTTGTTGAGGAGCTTCGAGGAGGAGTGTGGGGGGGTCATGAGTGTTCCAGCGCTGGAATGTCTCGAGATGGGGGACGAGGGAAGCATATTATCTAACCTTTCCCATTGTTTCAGCTGGAAATGAACTGCCCTAGTTACTCTTAAGGCCCATACACACGTCGGATTTTTCCAAACGACGGGTCGTTTGAACGTCCCGTCGTTCAGTCGTCCGCACGCCAAATCGGGCGTGTGTACAGACTGTTGTTCGGGTGATAAGACTGGTCTTGAGGCGGATCGCTCAAAATCAGTCTTGTCACCCGAACGACAGTCTGTACACACGCCCGATTAGGCGTGCGGACGACTGAACGACGGGACGTTCAAACGACCCGTCGTTCGGAAAAATCCAATGTGTGTATGGGCCTTTAGTCTTTATTTTGGTAAGACTAGAGTGGGCCATCCTTACCTCCCCCAGCTTTCTTCCCTTACATTAATGCTCTTTTTGGTGTAGTGAACAAATGTAGCCAGAACATTTTTATGAACAAATATAGCCAGAAACACATTTGAGATAATATGCTAGGACACGAGGGCATCGTAGTCTTACAATTGGCTGCTGCTGAAGAACGTCCCGCTCCAGGTCTCCTTGCTCCCAGAATTCATTTGCAACCATAAGGGCCACCTAAATAAAAACGCTGTTAGAATTTCAGCCGTCAAGTTCATCTACAGTCAAAGTGTAAAATATGTCAAACTACATTAAAGAGAAATTGTAGTGAAAATAACATAAGTCAAATTAATTATTTTTAACAATATTCATTCATAGATCATATAGTCAGTGTTGCCCATTGTAAAATCTTTCCTCTCACTGATTTACATTCTGAAATTTATCACTGGTGGTGACGTCTGACAGGTGAGCTGTGTGTGGACCTGCTGCAGTTCCACACTGCCCTTGCTCATGCGAAGCAGGAATACTTTACCAAGCTCATCGGAGCACAAGCTTCCAATCCCCGGCGTCTTTTTGCCACTTTCAACTCCCTGCTTAAACTCACCCCCCCCACCCTCCGTTTCCTCCCTCTCTGCCACAGATTTAGCCACCCACTTCACCAACAAAATTGTCTCCATCCGCCAGGAAATATCCAATCTCAAATCTTCACCTCCCACCCCCTCCCAACCAGCTCCTCCTCCACCCTATCCTCCCCTCACATCCTTCACTCCTACTACCACCGAGGAAGTCAACCACCTACTGCAGACTTCCCATACCACTACTTCCCCCCTTGACCCCATCCCTTCTGATTTACTCCAGCCTCACTTCACGGAATTGACCCCAGTCCTCACTACCCTGTTCAACCTCTCCCTATCCACAGGCACCTTCCCCTCAGACTTCAAGCAGGCCACTGTACTACCCCTGCTTAAGAAACCCTCCCTCGACCCCTCGCTACCCTCCAACTACCGTCCTATCTCTCTCCTCCCCTTGGCCTCAAAACTCCTTGAGCGTCTGGTTCACAAACGCCTGACCCAGTTCCTCAATGCCAACTCACTGCTAGACCCACTGCAATCTGGATTTCGGCCTGCCCACTCAACCGAAACTGCTCTCACCAAAGTGGTCAATGACCTTGCTTTAGCTAAAGCTGAAGGTAAATACTCCATTCTCCTCCTTCTTGACCTTACAGCAGCATTTGACACAGTAGATCATCCCCTACTCCTCCAGTCCCTCCAGTCCATGGGCATTCACGATCTTGCCCTGTCCTGGCTTTCATCCTACCTCTCCAACCGATCCTTCACGACCGCCTTCAATGAGTCCTCGTCAACCCCCAATCACCTCTCGGTGGTCCAAGGCTCGGTCCTTGGCCCCCTACTGTTCACCCTATACACATCCTCAATTGGCAAGGTTATCTCCTCCATCGGTTTTAACTATCATCTGTATGCAGATGACATCCAGATCTACCTCCACACCCCTGACATATCCACCACTACCATGGACAAGGTCTCCTCCTGCCTATCAGCCATCTCCTCCTGGATGTCCGCTAGGTTCCTGAAACGAAATCTAGACAAAACGGAACTTATGATCTTCCCACCCCGGCCATTCATGAACCCCCCAGATGTGCATGTCACTGTTAACCACACTACCATTCGCCCTACCTCTCAAGCCCGCTGTCTGGGTGTCACCCTGGACTCTGCACTCTCATTCACTCTCCACATACAAAACCTCCACAAAGTCCTGCAACTTCCACCTTCGTAACATCTGTAAGATTCGCCCTTTTCCTGACCTCTGCCACCACCAAACTCCTCATCCATGCCCTCATAATTTCCCGCCTTGACTACTGCAATGCCCTGCTGTCTGGTCTCCCTGTGTACGTACAAAAAGGGCGCCCGGACAAAAAGGGCGCGGGGTGTAAACTCTAATTAATAATTAATCATTAATAGCTATATTTCGTTTACAAATAATGTTTAACAAAATTATAAATCATTAAATAATGTTTATGAAATTGGAAATTGTGAAAACGTTAATCTTCCCTGTTTCACAAGTTAAACTTATAATTACGTTTATTAAAAAAACAATAATATATGTTTAATTGTTATAATTGTATATTATTGTGAATAACCTTCATTTATGATTTGTTCTTATAATAAAATCTGAAAATATTCTTTATAACGATGATATAAATATAACTACGTTCGTAATTAGTGTTGTAAAACATTAGTAATTATTACTAAAATTTTACTAAAACTATACCTAAGCCTACTCTTACACAGTACCTATCCCTAACCCCTAGACCCCCCTGGTGGTGCCTAAACCTAAGACTCCCCTGGTGGTGCCTAAACCTAAGACTCCCCTGGTGGTGCCTAAACCTAAGACCCCCCTGATGGTGCCTAAACCTAAGACCCCCCTGGTGGTGCCTAAACCTAAGACCCCCTGATGGTGCCTAAACCTAAGACCCCCCTGGTGATGCCTAAACCTAAGACTCCCCTTTATTATGTGGATAATAATGTTTTACTAATTGTGGATGCAAAAAATATATTGCAATTTATGTTACGTACTGATCGCTTTATTTTGTGAATAATAATGTTTTACAAACAGTAAGGAATAAAACTTTAAATAATGTTTTAATTAGTTAAATAAGATAAATATGTTTAGTATTTTTATAAACATTATTCGGCACGGGTGCATTTTATAAACGTAAATCACCACAAGCACACTTATAAATCATTAAAAATCTCCGGGCGCCGTTTGTAAACGTTATTTATGTCCGGCGCCCTTTTTTCCTGCTCGTCGCCCATTAAACGTTATTTATTATGAGAGTGAATGGCGGCGCCCTTTTTGTCCACCAGCTGCCTGCGCCCTTTTTTCCCGCTTCCGGTCTCCCTATGACCCGAACAGCCCCACTGCAGTCCATCATGAATGCTGCAGCCAGAATTATCCACTCCTCCCATCGCTCCACCACGGTGGATCCCCTCCTTGAATCCCTCCACTGGCTTCCTATCCTGTCCAGAATCAGATTCAAGATACTGTGTCTGACCTACAAATCTGTCCACAAAACCTGTCCAACCTACATTTCCGATCTTACTCAGAGGTACACACCCAGCCACTCACTACGCTCTTCCAATTTACTTCGCCTAACCGCCCCCGCATCACCCAGTCCCATGCACGCCTCCAGGACTTCTCAAGAGCTGCTCCAACACTATGGAACTCCCTACCTCCACCCATTAGGGCAGCCCCCTCCTTCAACATCTTCAAGAAAGCCCTCAAAACTCACCTTTTCACTCTGACCTACTACCCCTCACAAGTGCTCTAAACCCACAGCTGTCCCCTACCTTCCGTGTCCTTACCTCTCCCTCTAGATTGTAAGCCTTTGGGCAGGGTCCTCCTCCTTTTGTGTCCTACCTGATCATGCACCTCCATTACTGTGAACCCATGCTAGGCATCTGAGTGAACCTAACTTGCCTACTCTCCATGCTCCCCTCCAGTGACTAAGCATTACCTTGTACTCATACTGTGCTGTGTGATCTGGTCTTGTATTCAGGTATTGTCATATTGCTGTATGTCACCCCTAAATATTGTATGTATCCCTATTTATTGTCCAGCGCTGCGTAATATGTTGGCGCTTTATAAATACCGTATATACTCGCATATAAGCCGACCCGCATATAAGCCGACCCCCCAACTTTTACCTCAGAAATCAGGAAAATGTCATTGACTCGCATGTAAGCCCCCTCCCCACTATAGCCCCCACCATAGGATAAATAGACAGGTGTGTCTTAAGTATGAAGAATCCCCACACATAGTTATAAATAGCCAGATGTGCCCCTGTATTAGGCAGTCCCCTATTGCCAGATGTACCACCTATTAGGCTTCCCCCCATAGTTAAATATGCCCCTTATATTAGAAATCCCCCCATAGCCATATGTGCCCCTCCACTATAGCCATATGTGCCCACTATATTAGGCACCCCGCCTATTTAGCCAGATGTGCCCCCTGTATCTCCCTATATTAGCTGCAGTAGATGCTCTCCTCCCCTCCCCCATGCTTGCAGGGTGTGCAGTAGTGGCTTAACGTACCTATCCGCGCTGGGGCTGTCTGCTTTAAGTATGCTGCCAGGAGATATACCGCTTTTGGGAAAGAAGCTTTCCGCCTCCCAGCCGGCGGCTCCGTGCCCACAGGAATGTCCCCGGCCACTAGTACGGGATCACAGCAGTGACGTCAGCGCCGGGGTATCCTATTCCGCTTGTGAGACACGCGCACTGTGTACCAAGACGCCACTAGAGGGCGTCACAAAGATGAGCCAACGTAAGCGTCACAGGCTGAATAGGAGACCCCGGCGCTGACGTCACCGCTGCGATCCCGTACAAGTGGCCGGTGACATTCCTGTGGGCACGGAGCCGCCAGCTGGGACGCAGAAACCTGCTTTCACATGGTGGTATATCTCCTGGCAGCATACTTAATGCAGACGACCCTGATAGGTAAGCCACTACTGCACCGTCTGCATACTTCATGCAGGCAGCAAGGGTCCCCGGCGGCTCCACTCTGCAGACAAGCACCCACTGCCTGGGGCTGGGACACACAGACACTGACAGACCTCTCCCGGCAGCATATGGAGGGGGAAAGGGGTGACACAGCCACACATGACTCGCATGTAAGCCGAGAGGGGGACTTTTGAGCACATTTATTGTGCTCAAAAATTCGGCTTACATGCGAGTATATACGGTACAATAAATAAATAATAAATAAATAAATGTTTGTTACTAAGATTTCTATGCACAGAGGGAGATCAGAATCGGATTTATTTCACCAAGTGCGGCGGGTGCCAAACCCAGAATTATTTGTGGTACACAACAGGCATTAGGCATAGTGCAAGTTTACAGATTTACAACAGAATAACGTAACAGACATTGTGCAACAGATACATAAAGCACAGACAGAGTAAAAATAAACATGCAAACATGCAGGGAGGGGCACTAGTTTAGAATGAGCACGGCTTGGGGAAGAAAGAGTTCCTGGGCCTGGAGGTTTTGGTGGGAATAGTTCTGTAACGGCGGCCTGAGCGCATGCGGATGAAGAAGCGACTACCGGGGTGGTGGGGGTGTTGCTCAATCCTATTTGCTCTGGATCTTAGCCTGGATCCGTGAAGGAGGTCCAGGGGTGGCAAGGGTGTCCCAATGATTCTTTCTGCAGCATTGATCACCCTTTGTAGTTTGTGCTTGCAGCTTGCGGTAGCGCCTGCATACCATACAATGATAGAAGAGCAGAGGATAGACTCGATTGTAGCCGTGTAGAAACTTGTCATCAGCTCCTGGGGCATGCCGAACTTCTTCAGTTGTCTCAGGAAGAACAACCTTTGCTGGGCTTTCTTTTGGCATTTAGTGGTATTTACTCCCTATCTCAAGTAATTGGTGATAGTTGTGCCTGAATGCTAGATTCTCTGGCTACTTCAGTGCCTTCAATGAGGACTGTATTGAGTGGGGGGAGGGTGCTTCCTGAAGTCTACAATCATCTAGACAGTCTTTGCAGCATTAAGGACGACCCTGTTGCTCTTACACCAGTTGCAGATTTGCTCAATCTCGCTCCGGTAGGCGTGTTCATCCTCTCCGCTGATGAGGCCAAGGATAGTGGTGTCATCCGCCTTAATGACCTTAACGCAGTCTGTGGTTGAGACACAGCTGTTTGTATACAGAGATAACAGAATTGGGGACAGTACACACCCTTGGGGAGCGCCAGTGTTTGTGGTTCTCTCCTGGGAGGAGAAGCCACCGAGCCTTACTAGTTGCTTCCTGTTGGTGAGGAAGTCCTTGATCCATGCACATAGAGTGTGGTCGACTCCAAGCTGCACTGGGTTGCCAAACAAGATGTATGGGCAGATGGTATTAAAGGTGGAGCTGAAGTCCAGGAAGAGGATTCTGGCGTAGGTGTCAGGCTTGTCTACGGGCTTGATTCACAAAGCGGTGCTAACAATTAGCACGCTGGTGAATAGCCCTTTATCACGCCTAAAATAGGTTTAGGCGTGATAAGTTTAGGCGTGATAAGTTTAGGTGTCATAAATTTAGGCATAATAACTATAGCACCAACTGGGTTAGCACCGCAGTGCACAGCTGATCAAAAGTTTTGCGCTAGCAAAGTCTGGTGCACTTTGCATAGAGTTTAATGGGGCTGCTTTGCGTGCGGGACTTTGCGTGCGATCTAAACTTATCTAAACTTATCACGCCTAAACTGCCCTTTCACCAGCGTGGTGCAATGGTTATCATGCCTAAAGTCTCTGGGTTAGCACCGCTTTGTGAATCGAGCCCTAGGTGTTCCATGATGGACAGGGTAATGTTGAAGGCGTACTCTGTGGATCTGTCTGCTCTGTATGCAAATTGAAGTGGATCTAGGAGAGCATCAGTGGTGCATTTCAGGTGGGTGAGGACCCCTTTTTAAAGATCTTCATAACAGTTGAAGTCAGGGCCACAGGTCTGTAGTTGTTGAAGTCCGTGATGCCCGGTTTTTTGGGGACTACTATGATGGTTGACCTTTTGAGGCAGGTAGGAACTTTGCCCTCCATCAGAGGTTTCTGCAATATGGAGGTGAGGAAGGGCCAGCTGGCTGGCACAGGTTCTCAGACAGATAGAGGACACACCGTCCGGACCAGTGGCCTTCCTGGGGTTCAGCTTTTGGAGGTGCCTCAGTACATCAGCCTCCTGGGCTGCCACTGGCCCTGAGAATCCATGGGCTGTTTTAGAAGAGGTGGATGTGGGAGGCGCGCTGGGAGTGGACACCTGGGCCCTAGGATGATTGGGTTGGCGCTCAAACCTGCAACAGAACTCATTGAGTTTTTCAGCTAGTTTGAGGCTTGGGGACGCATGTTGGGGAGGCGGTTTGAGGTTTGTGGCTGCTCTGAGGCCTTTCCAGACTTCCCGTAAGTTGTTGGACCTGAGGCTGAGGCCCAACTTGTTGGAGTAGTCTCTCTTAGCAGCACTGAGCTCTGGTTTAAGGGTGTATCTGGCTGTCTTGAATTCCTCTGGTGTGCCGGACTTGTGTTCCGCTTCCTTGAGTTTGCGGAGCCGGCGTAGCTTGCCGTTGAACCAGGGCTTGTTGTTAGGGTAGACCTTAAAAGTCTTTTGGGGGATGCACAACTCCTCACAGAAGCCAATATAGGAGGTGACGTTCTCAGTCCATTCCTCAAGGCAGGGTGCCTCCAAGGCCGTCCAGTCAGTGCACTCAAAGCAGGCCTGTAGCTGCAGCATAGCTTCATCGGTCCACTTGCTCACAGTCTTGAGGGCCAGTTTGGAAGTCTCAAGGAGCCTTCTGTAGGATGGTATTAGGTGGATAAGGCAGTGGTCGGAGTTGCCTAGGGCAGCCAGTCGAGGGGATTTGTATGCATCCTTGAGGACTGTGTAGCAATGGTCCAGGGTATTTTGGTTCCTGGTGGGGCACGTGATGTGTCGCTTGCAGCGAGGCATGTCTTGGCGGAGGTTCGCACTATTGCTTGCTTGCCAGTTGGAAAAATGCAATGCAACAAGGTTCACAGACAGCAAACTGTCAGGACCTTGGTCATGACATCACACCGTGGGAGGGGTTTCACCACAATATCAGCCATGCAGACCACCCTGATGATCTATGGAAGAAAAGGTAAAGATTTCTTGTGGGAAAGAGGGGTATTGGTTACTGATTGGGATTTGCCAAATATTCCTCACCCTTTCTCATAGGTCAGGAGGTTGTAGTCTGATTGTCACCACAGTAGTAGCTTTCAGCTGTGGAGGTGGAGCCAGGACCACAGTACCGCCTCTATTTATGGTGCTTTCTTCTGTTGCCCTGGATTCTGCAATCGACTTGAAAGATGCACCATACCTTTAAAAGTCCCTTTATTCTCAAAAGTTCTATTTATTCTCAAAAGGGTTTGTGCATAGCCTCTTACAAAGCAAGTCTTGCGAACAGGCCCAAATTTACATCAGAGGAGCCTATAGGCACAGATGTCCTGGCAACCTAGACCCCTCCATGAATCTACAAATACCTGCCAAACCGTACCCCAAGTTTGCTGGCTGGCCCAGCAGTCACTTCTCCCTTAGCTCCCTTTCCCATCATGCCCCTTAGTATTAGGTAGCCAGAACTATCCTCAGTATTAAGTAGCTAGAGGTGCCCCCAACCGAAAGGAGACCAGGTCAGTGGAATGCCGAGACCCAGGTGAGTAACCTCTCATTTACAATCTGCTCAGGGCTCTGCGTAGGTAATGTAGGCTGGAGAGAGGCACTTAGGAAGGAGAGTGAGCTTCCATTGTCAAGCGCCTGTAGGCACGTGCCTACAGTGCCTTATGGTAAATCCAGCCCTGCTTGCGAAACAGCTGCCAGGCTGCAATTGATCTTTCTTTTGATATACTGTATGTAAATTTACACTACCGTTTATTTTTGCTACATTATCATTTACTGCATTTAAATGTATACTTTTTTCCTATGAAACTTTAAAATTGATTTTCTCAAAAACTATAAGGCCTTTTTTGAAAAAAAAGTGTCTTTTCTAGCCACTGTCCCCCTCCACATACCCTGAGAATTTGGTGTTTCTAGCATGTAAGGGGGCTTCGCTAGTAACCACTAAAGTCGGCGGCCATTAAAGAGAACCCGAGGCAGGGTTCTCACAATGCTAGCTGCATACAGAGGCTGGGTCTGCCTATACTGCCCAGCCTCTGTTGCTATTTCAATCCCCCCTAAATCCCCCCTGCGCTCTGTAATCCATCATAAATCACAGCCGCGCTGTGCGGGCTGTGTTTATCTCTTTACTGTCAGTCTGCCACTCCCCCGCCTCCTGCAGAGCTCCGGTCCCCGCCCACGTCCCTTCCCTGCAATCAGCGGCGAGGGAAGGGACACGGGCGGGGAACTGAGCTCTGCAGGAGGCGGGGGAGCGGCAGACTGACAGTACAGAGATAAACACAGCCCACTGTGACAAGCTTGTGTGTCAGCAGCGCGGCTGTGTTTTATGGTCGATTACAGAGCGCAGGGGGGGTTTAGGGGGGATTAAAATAGCAACAGAGGCTGGGCTCTATAGGCAGACCCAGCCTCTGTATGGGGATTGTTATTGTTAGAACTTCACCTCAGGTTCTCTTTAAAGTCTATGGGAAAAACGTGAATGCAATTCCTTATGCTGTATCAACTCAAAATGATTTGCACCTCATTAACCATCCCTAATGTTAGTGTTAGGAAATGGGTTATGGGAGGTTGGTATTCATTGTTACTGTTACAAAGTTAGGGTTGGGCATCAGGAAAGAGGACAGCACTTTGGGGGGAGGCGGTTAGCCTGCCAAAAACTCACTACAATATATTGGCTCTCTTGGTTTCCTCCTACATTCCCCTTTCCCCCTTTTTCCCTCTTTATCCTCTTGATAACAGTCCTTCTCCCAGCTAACCACATGTCCTTCCAAAGAAAGGTCAGGCACACCTATAGACACCTAGTTGCCTTCCAATCAGTTAAAGAGGAACTCCAGCCTAAACGAACATACTGTCATTAAGTTACGTTAAATATGTTAATTAAAATAGATAGGCAATATAATCTCGTACCCACACTGTTTTAAAAGAACAGGCAAATGTTTGATTTCATGATGGCAGCCATCTTTTTGGTTGAAAGGAGGTGACAGGGAGCATGAGACACAGTTCCAACTGTCCTGTGTCCTGAGCACCTCTCCCAGTTGCTAGGCAACGTGAATAACATAGTAAATCCCATCATGCTCTGCACAGCATCAGGGAAAAAAAGCCCGGGCTTTTTTTCTATGATGGGTGGAGCTTAGCTAAAAATGCATCTAAAAATGATGCTTTGGTAAGAAAAACAAAGTTCTGATGCTGTGAAACTATTAAAGAAACACCAAGCCTTTTCAGTTCTGCTGAGTCGATTTTTAGTCCGGAGGTTCACTTTAATTGTCTATAGGTAGCTGAAATAGTCTGTTTTGTTATTTGTTGAATTTTCATGAGATGTTCTATTTAGCTATAGTGTAGATTTTATTTGGTTTTGATGTTGTTGGAACACCGTTTGGGATGACCCACCTTACTCTGAACCTCCCATGGTTTAGTGATGGCCGACAAGTCGCAACCTGTCATCATCATGGCCCTGCAGCAACACAAACACATTCATTAAACTCTTTTGAAGTCTCTAGCTCTATGTTTTTTCTTTTTTTAATTTTTGGTTGGCCATAGATGACTTAATGTCTTACATGATAATCTCTTTTTTTGTTGGATCGGCTATAATGTACTTTATTACTTCTTCCTCCGATTTCATCTGCTCTGTGGTGTCCACGATCTTCTGAAACATGGTTCTTTTCCTGTCGGGCAAAGGGGGGACAGTGTTACAAATGGTTTAAAACTGTGTAAAACTGTTTAAAGGACCACTCCAGCAAAAAATGTAAACAGTTAAAATCTGACAGAACTGACAGGGTTTTGACTAGTCTATCTCCTCGTGGAGGATTCTAAGGATTTTCCTTGTTTTCAAAGGCATTTCCTTAACGCAGTTGCTAAGTCTAACTGACAATATAGTGTGCAAGTGAGTAGGGAGACTGGCTGGTATCTTACCGTTTTGGGAGTTAAACTGGCGTTTGGGGAATGCTTTTTTGAAAACAAAGAAAACCTTGAGAACCCCCCATGAGGAGATAGACTAGTTTAAAACCTGTTGGTTCTGTCAGGTTAAACTGCTTACTTTTTTCACCTGAGTGGTTCTTTCATTTTGAAATGGCTCCCCTATCTGTTATAGAGCACTGTGTCACATGTTAGCGCTTTATAAATAATAAAATATTAATACTCACTTGAAATACAGGGCCAGATCTGTTGCTATGATCGCCACTTCAAATAAATGGATCACGTTTTCAAACTGTCTCTTATTTAGATTCTGGAAAATGTTTAAAGACTGCAAGGCAAAAAGAAAACAAAACAAAACAGTTAGACGCACCATGAATGTAAACAGGGCCGGAGCTACCATAGAAAAAATGGGCAATTGCCCCAGAGCCTGTAGGGGCCTCCAATTTGTCCCTCCGCATCTTAATTGATGCTCCCCAGGGACTCTGCAGAGTCTGTTAAGTTAGGAGGTGATCGGGGGAGGGTCAGCATCCAGCTCAGGGGCCCAGGAGGGAAATTTGGCTGCAACAAATGGCCTCTAATAATGCCAATGATGTCTGTTGGGGGGCCCTCAGGCTAATTTTGCCCTAGGGCCCAACTGTTACTTGAACCGGCCCTGAATGTAAAGGATTGTAGATCTAGAACTACAGTAGTAGGATAGTTCCAAAGTCACAGATGACTGTCCATGTCCAAATGCAACCAGTCAGATTACAGATGTAAATAGCAGTTTTGTAAAACCATTGGTGGATGCATGACAATGGATTTTAATACAATATGCTAATAAACCACATATTAGCATTTTATATAATTAAAACATTGTTCATAGTGCAGGTGCTCTTTTTTTTATTTTGTTATTTTTAACTCATTCTGCAAAAAAGTAAGGGGTCAGAAACTCATCCCTTTAACTTATTCTCCAGGGAGAGGGTATTTATTTGGTCCCTCAACATCTAAACCTTGGGACCATGTGCTTTTCCCTGTGTGTGTGTGTTTGGGGCAGAGAAGGGAAACACAATGCTGTTTTTTAATACAAAAATAGTTAAAAATTAAATATTGAGATACATCCTAAATCAGGAATCTGAAAACGCGTTTCACGAAATTCGTAACCACCTTTATAAAAATAAGTTTCAACTTCAGCATTGCTTGTCCAACAATGCTATTACTGGCTGGCCTAGGACGAAGCCACAGAAGTGTAGAAAAAACACATATAAAACAGGTATACAACATCCTAGTAGGATTTCTACATAGGTGTCCACCAGAACACCAACATCAAGCAAAAAATGTGTTTTCTATGGAGAATTATACTTCGTACATTTATATTTGGTCCCCTGTGAATCTATTTTGTGGTATTTTATGTGTAATGAATAAAAAATGAGTTCTGTTGCAGCATGGATGGTCTTGTTTATATCCTTATCTCAATACACAATATAAAGTCCACCTGTTTTTTTTTTTTGGTTTTTTTTAATCAGATTTTGACAAATCACCAAGGCTAACCCATTATCCACCAACTTTCATAAATCAGAGCCACTGGCCAAAATCTAGCTGTTTATGTATGTGTCATTACAAAGATCTTAGACACCACACATCTTGGTTCTGCTGAAGAAGCGGTCATGACATACAAGACAAGTCACAGAACATTTATATTGTGCTTTTCTCCTGGTGGACTCACACCAGCCACTAGGGCATGCTCTATAAGCTATAGCAGAGATTTGAACCCAGGTCTCCTGTGTCAGGGGCAGAGCCCTTAACCAGTACATTATCCATCCACACATGACATAGGCTCACCTCGTCTTCCAGTAGAGTCTTGCTAAACTCTAAGTGGTGTCTCTCTAGGATAGAGGAACCGTGCAGCTTGGCTAGAGGAGCCTGAGACCTGAAGACAAACACATCCGATTTACCCTCAATGTATTCTGCAGCTGACGGAATCCAAAACCCGAGAATCTGATCACTTACTTCATTTGGTACAAATTATTGGTTCCTCGGTGGTCAATGTCGTGGCAGAAAGCAGCGGCCACCATAGCGAAGGCTTCCAGGTCAGAATAATATTTCTTGAGTTTACCTGTCTTTGGAAAAGGAATGGACATTTTATTAAGTATGTTATGAAACCTCGTTGTACGATGATATGTATGCGTATATATATTTCTGTTGTAGGCACTGGGATCAGAATTGACCTGCAGAACAGGGCACTTTCTCATGAAACGCATTGTCCTTTTTAGTGTTTGAATGAAAACCCTCTTCCAGTAGTGCTGGCCTAATTCTTCAGGAGAGGTAAGACCAACACTACCTCTCCTTTTTACGCTGTTTTTACATTTTTTTTTTATATACCAGACAACACCAACATTGTTGTTGATAGGTCCATGGTCATTTATCAGTTATGCACATTAGATGGAAAAAGTCTACAGTCCAGACAAAAGAATGATGAGTTTGTGACCAAGCCTACATCCATAGGCCATACAGTGTTTTTATAATAGTTATTCCTCTCATTGTGAACTGGGAATGATGAAAATGTCCTCCTACATACGGTAGTCATGAGCCAGTGGCTGTCCGGTGTCAATGTTAAAATACAAATCCAGTCTTGCATGCAATTATCCTTCATCCATGTTCATCGGGATTAGGACAGGGGGGACAAATTTGTTACTAAGTGTTTAATTATTTCGGGTGTTTTATTTTCCACATTGATTTGTGTCTATGTGGGATTTAAACGATACCTGTAGCCACCTGAAAAAAAAATTCTCGGCTAAGAAGAGGAAAGGCTCTGGATCCAATTGAGCCTTCTTGGTCTTCTCACGGTCTCCTCGTTGCCCCGCTGTCCCTCATTCAAATTTGGCTGCATCTTCAAGCCTCTGAGTACTTCTGAAGATGAGTGGCTCTGTTCTGCGCACACGCAAGCTCACACGCATGCGCAGTATGGAGCCACTCGTCTTCGGAAGTACTTGGAGGCCCATGTACTTCCAAAGCCTACAAAGGAGACCCAAAGGCTTCTTTGACATTGAAGTCGGATCACTGCAACAAGGTCCCAGCAGTGATCGAGGGGATGAAGGGAGGATCGGGGAGAATCTAAGGGATCTAGAGCCTCCCCTCTTCCTAGGTGAGCATGTAGCTTTTTTATGTGGCTTCAGGTTTACTCTAAAACACATTGCACAATCATTACAGGACACATGCCAAATTCATCCAAGTTGTCCTACAAAGTAAAGACGGTCCATGAGATCCAAATATTTCCAACTGGTATGCAAATTTAATGCAAGTAGTATGCCTGTTAGAATTGGGACCGATACAATGGACTTTGATTGGTCCATTTTCAAACTGCCTACAATCTGCATTAAATTTGCATGCAGGCTGGAATTGACCATCTCTAGCTATAAGTAAAATATTACATACCATTAGCAAAGTAAACATAGTCTGCCCAACATTGAATCCATGCCGCCAGTTGTGGTAGGTGATGTTCCGATACCCTTTCCTCACTGTGTACATCCATTTCGTTAAGACCTAATAAGAAAATATGCACTTATTATTATTTTAATGAGACGTAGTAAGACTATCAACATCGTCATTTATGAATAGGTATGGTTGAAACTTTCCTTCGTAATGAGAATTTCAGATTTTCTGATCGGAAATAGGGTTTCCATTCGGAAAATCGGAACTTGGTAATCGCCATTCAGGAATTGGATTTCATCAGAAATTTGATTTATCGCAACTCTGTTATTTAAAGAGAATCTGTACTCTAATATTCTTACACTAAAAAGCATACCATTCTATTCCTTATTTTCTCCTGGGCCCCTCTGTGCTGTTTCTGCCACTCTCTGCTGCAATCCTGGTTTGTAATTAACAGTTTTAGGCAGTGTTTACAAACAAACTAATCAGCTTGTGATAGGCTCACATAAACAAAGTGTGTGAGTCATACAGAGCTTGCAGGGGGCCTGGAGAGGGTGTGTATAGCTTCTATCCAATCACAAGCAGTGCTGCACATTCCATACATTCAAGCCTTAGCCCGACAGATACGACAGAGGAAAGGAGAAAAGATTTATTACAGAGACAGTGCAATTAGGAAAGGCTGCAGTAAGCCAGAGCACATTAGAACAGGCATAGGCTTCAATTCATCAAGCATTACCGCATTCGGTAATGCTGAAAACAGCTGACTTTACGGAGCACTTAGTAAAATGTTAATTCATCAAAGCAGTTACCGCATGAGAAGCAGACATTCCTGTGCAGAGAGATAAATTACCGACTTGTTAAGTGATTACCTCAACACATGTCAGTAAAATGTCAGCAAATGTTAATTCATCAAGCTCACAGCATTCGATAACATGTGAGGTGTTTATCTCCAGCTCTCCCCTGTGGATAAGGAGCTTGGAATGCCTTCTCCGTGTGTGACAGGACCATAGAAACCTCCCCCCTGTCCCCTGCAAGTGCTGCTGATAAGTTGGCCAGGCTTCTCAGGTGGAACAGACCCCCCCAGGCAGCCAGGGGAGAGAAAAGTATTAAAGTTATTTTCCAGGCACCCTTCTTTTCTAGGCACCCTTCGGTAGTGTAACCCCTTGAGTGCCTGTTTAAATATGCAGGGATGCAAGTGGGAGCTCGTGGCAAAATGACCTAAGCAGGGAATGTGTAATGTTTCTCAGCAGTTCATCTAAGCTGTGGCAAGTAAATAGAAACTTAAGACTAATGAGACAGATTCAGCAAGAGCAGAGGCAGCCCAACAAATATAAAAGGCACATGTATAGGGATGTCGGTGCTGCCTCTTTCCTATTGTAATGCCCTCACTGCACGGACCTCTTCGGTAACTTACCGAACATCTACCACATGTGTGAAAATATTGATGAATTAGCACAGTGAAGTGTAAAATACCGAATGCGGTATTTTAAGGACTGGGATTTTGTTATCGAACACCCTTTGATGAATTGAAGCCATAGGAACTTATAGGATAGAAGAACTAAGGCTGAAAAATTTGTTACAGAGTCTCTTTAAGCTAATCGTAAAATGGACTCAGAGCACCAGCCACTGGACCAATCAGAGAATGCAGAATTTTTCCACGAAAATTGTATTTCTGCGGTAATTATAGACCAATCACAAGACTCGGATACTACCGAGTATTTTTCAAGTCTTCTGATTGGCCTAACATTTCTTGGTTTTCAGATTTGCGTGGTAAATCACAGCATTCTCTAATTGGTCCAATACTACAGAGTATTTCCGAATTACTGGGGGGAATATATATGACATAAGCAATAGTAGAAATAGAGCTGTAGTGTTAAAGAGGAACTTTAACGCAGGCTAGAACTTCAACCCAATCAGTAGCCAATACTCCCTTTCCCACGATAAATCCTTACTTTTTCTCTAATAGAGCAATAGGGTCATCTGTGTGGCTAATGTCGTGGTCAAACCCCTCCCACAGTGTGATGTCATTGCCATGGCTATGACAGTTTCACATTTGTAAGCCTCTTTGCATTGTGACAGCTGCCAACTGCTAGGCAAGCAGTATCCCCCCTGGTGATTTGCTAGAAATATAGGGGTTCCTACCCTAATTTCGCTTATGGGGGGTAGGTTAATTTTGCCCCAAGGGCCCCATTGTCACTAGAACCAGCCCTGGGAGAAGCTCCCCTTTTCCATGTCTTACTCCCTATTTGAAGTCTTCCTTTTCCATTCACCACCTCCTTTTCCATACGCCACAACTTCTCTTCCATGTTCGGCCACCCTACTTGGCCACCAAGGCCTGGGCCTTTGTGGCATTTTCAGAAATCTCGCCCTTATCTTACTCCTAAAGATGGTAATGTATCTTTGTTTGTCTACAGTGTGAATGTAGCCTTAGGGTGCCTAAATAATCTGAAACTGCCCCACCTTTACCCCAAACGTATAAATTACAGATGGAATTTGCAGAGTTTGTAAAACTCGACCAGCAGTAAGAAATATTTACCTCCACAGGCACCTTAAACTTCTCAATGACTTTTAGCTCCACAAACATCCTGATGCCACTCCTGATGAGCTCAAGTTCAGACACTGGCAGGTCGCTGAAGTGGAATTCATAAAGCTCTAGGGCTCCTGGCTCTGGCAGCTCCTCTTTCTGTTCGAGAGAGACAAACATGCTTACCAATGTTACTAGTCTGATCTAGTTTATTCCTCTCTGGAAGAGTTCAGTGAAGGAACAGCTTTGTTAAATATCTATAAAACATTTAATTGCTACTCAAGACACTTTGTAAATTAAACAGAACGAGTTCTTATATTTGTGAAAAGTAGACTGCTGTTTAAGTGCTTCTATAATGTGGCTGGCATATTTCTGCAGCAACCCAGATTCTCAGTTACTTCTGTCCCAAAATAATGTCATTTGTGTAAAAATCACAAGTCCTGCACAGGTGCAGATAGCTCAGGCATGCACAGTATCGCTTGGGCTCAGCTTTTTGTGAAAGTGAAGAGGGTTCTGTATCGATGCTGTGAGCAAGTAACGTACAATGCTCCACTGCCAATCTGCATTATGTACATGACTTGGGCCCCCTTTGCTCCTGGCCCGGTCTCCCCCCCCCCTTCCCCTGTGATGGGCCGGCCTACAGATCTCTGGGGGGGGGAGTAGGGGTGCTGGTCCAATGTAGTTCACACCTCCTCCTCCTGTGGTGACCCTCATGAGCAGAAGGCCCATCAGCCAGGAATCATGTAACTGCAGCCACCAGGACTTCCTCCACCCACAACAAGTGTGGCCATGGGAACATCTGATCTCTGGAGGGGAGATCAGAATCAGAAAAGGGGAGGGTAATAGTTTTGTCTCACCCACCAGTTCTGGGCATCTTTGGGGTTGCACGGACTGTTCCCCTAAATACTGTAGTTATTTGAGTTGAAAAAAGACATACGTCCATCAAGTTCAACCATTAAATAAAGTACATCACCAGCCTGCTCCCTCACATATCCCTGTTGATCCAGAGGAAGGTGAAAAAACCTTTACAAGGCATGGACCAATTAGCCCCAAAAGGGAAAAAATCCTTCCCGACTTCAGATAGCAATCAGATAATATCCCTGGATCAACACCACTGGGCATTACCTAGTAGCTATAGCCATGGATGTCTTTTAGCGCAAGGAAAGCATCTAAGCCCCCCTTAAACATAGATATAGAATTTGCCATAACTACTTCTTGTGGCAATGCATTCCACATTTTAATCACTCTTAAGGTAAAGGACCTTTCCTAAATAAATGGCTTAAAACTGTTTCTTCCATGCGCAGATCATGTCCTCTAGTCCTTTGTGAAGGCCTAGGGACAAAAAGCTCATCTGACAAGCTTCTATATTGCCCTCTGATGTATTTATACATGTTAATTAGATCTCCTTTAAGGCGTCTTTTCTTCAGACTAAATAAGCCCAGTTTATCTAACCTTTCCTGGTAAGTGAGACCTTCCATCCCACGTATCAATTTTGTTGCTCATCACACCTTTATTATTTAATTATTTCAATCCACTGCGCGCTTCCACAACCTGCAAGATAACCTCATATAGTGTAATCCTGCTTCACTGAAAATTACTGGTATAAAGCATCACACATCAACCGTGCTGGTGATAAAAAAAAGTGTCCACTCGTGACCCCACCACCTCTAGTATAAGAGCGGCTCACCAGATTGCAGCCACCTAAACACAGGTGGAGTTCTCGCTCAATATGTGGTACACTTAGTACATCAGTAATCCACATTCAAAATCACATGTAAAACTGGCCTTGTTTATTCCTCAATAAAAAGACTTCATTTCGTTGCGGTGCGATTTTCCTATAGAACCGTCCGCGGCGTCCCGCTCGATCAGGTGCCTGGAGCTGATTGAGCGGGATGCCGCAGAAGGTTCTATAGGAAAAGCGCACCGGCCCCAATAGGCTTGCCGCTGTGACATGCCACTATCTCCATTTAGGAGTCTGTAAGTGTTTGGAGGGCGCGAGAAGCGCAGTGTGATTTTTAATCTGGAGCATGTATGTTGCGCAATGAAGTCTTTTATCTGTTTTATTGAGGAATAAACAAGGCCAGTTTTACACGTGATTTTGGATGTGGATTACTGATGTACTAAGTGTACCACATATTGAGCGAGAACTCCACCTGTGTTTAGGTGGCTGCAATCTGGTGAGCCGCTCTTATACTAGAGGTGGTGGGGTCACGAGTGGACACTTTTTTATCACCAGCACGGTTGATGTGATGCTATATACCAGTAATTTTCAGTGAAGCAGGATTACACTATATGAGGTTATCTTGCAGGTTGTGGAAGCGCGCAGTGGATTGAAATAATTTAAGGACATTCCAAGAGGATCGAACACAGCGCACTACTTGCTTTATTTATATTATTTATATGGACAGCACGGTGGCATAGTGGTTAGCGCTCTCGCCTTGCAGCGCTGGGTTCCCGGTTCAAATCCCAGCCAGGTCAACATCTGCAAGGAGTTTGTATGTTCTGCCCGTGTCTGTGTGGGTTTCCTCCGGGCACTCCGGTTTCCTCCCACATCCCCAAAACATAGTTGAATTAATTGGCTCCACCCTAAAATTGACCCTAGACCAAACTCAATTTACTTGGGGGACCGCAGGAGGCAAAGTCAAGATGAGGCTGGGCCGCATAAGGAATTTCACAATCACGGCGCATCGTCGCCTCTGCCCGCCCCTCTCACTCTTCCTTCACAGAGAGGGGCGGGGAGAGGCGGCATTCCGTTCGGCGATTGACATCAGGAGGGGCAGAGCTGAAGCTGAAAGCTCTGCCCCTTCCAGGAAATTCCGGCGGATTGCTCCCCGGGCGATTTGGGGGCTCTGCAGCCCTCGTTTAGCGGCGGGGATGCGGCGGATTACTTGGGAGCACTGAAGCGAACTATAAGGAAGCTTTTGCCGGCGAGGGCCACAAAATATTGTATCGAGGGCCGCAAATGGCCCGCGGGCCGCGAGTTTGAAACCCCTGCCCTAGACTACAATACATACACTACACGATATAGACATAGGGCTCTGGTAGGGACTAGATTGTGAGCTCCTTTGAGGGACAGTTAGTGACTAGACTATATACTATGTACAGTGCTGCGGAAGAAGTTGACGCTATATAAATACTAAATAATAATATGGTGACTTTTTTCTGAGCTCATTATCTGGTGGCGCAGCATCATTTATTTATCATTTAACACCTTTATTATTGATACACATACCAGTATCTTCACAAGTTCATTTTCTTCACAGTCCTCTATGTTTCTATTTAACTTTTCTTTTGTTTTCTCAAATAAGAAGAAAAAAAAAACAGGTAAAAACTCTTTGCGTCACCCACTGCGTGATATTCACTCCACTTGACCATATAAGGTAAGAGGCGGTTACCAGAATGCTTTGCAGTTCCTGTGGCGTGCATTTCAGATGGCACATCAGCATCTCCTGAGCAATGTCCTTCCTGTTCTGCAGTTTATTCATCTTCTCGTAGGTGTCAGTGTTCAGGACTGACCAGCCCAGGAACTGCGTCAGAGCCTGGAGAATGGGAGAAGGGACTGTGGTGTACGGCAGGACTCATGAAATAGAACAAGCACAGTTGAGGGTAGAGATCACCACATACACACATCTCAAGAGGGGTTTTGGCTTCCTCCTCTTTGCAGATCTTCTCAGTAAGGTATCAAGCATGGGCAAAACAGCTCCTGCAACCCCTGCGATTGCTGGTTGACCCGGGACCTTGGGGGCTCCTGCTCCTCCCATCTGCATGTAGAGTAGCACAGGGAGTGTTATATTTACCTGCTTCCAGCACCGTGGATCTCCATGCATCACAGCAATACCACTCTCTGCTGCTCTATGCCAAACTCCTGATCACATGACTTGCATCACTCATATGATAAGATGACATTTAAAGGATACCCGAGGTGAAATGTGACATGATGAGATAGACATGTGTATGTACAGTGCCTAGCTCACAAATAACTATTCTGAGTTCCTTTTTTTCTTCCTCTGCCTGAAAGAGTTAAATATCAGGTATGTACGTGGCTGAGTCAGTCCTGACTCAGACAGGAAGTGACTACAGTGTGACCCTCACTGATAAGAAATTCCAACTATAAAACACTTTCGTAGCCAAAAATGGCTTCTGAGAGCAGGAAAGAGATAAAGAGGGTCAATAGTTCATAGATTTTAGCTCTAGCATACTTCAATGAATGTGTCATTGAGCAAAAACAGTAGAACAGTTAAAAGTAGATTTAAACATAAAATAAAACCATGGAATATCCTAAAAAGTCATTTTTAGGAGAAGGAAGATAGATACAATTGTTTATTTCATTAATTTATTTTCTCCTCGTGTGTCCTTTAATGGAAGCAGAGAGTGCTACTGCTGTGATGCACAGAGGAGACCCACTGCATTGGAAGCAGGTAATATTACACATGCTGCTCTGCATGGTGGGAGGGGGCGGTGGGATTTTTGTTTACTGGCTGCCTGCCTTATCCCTTGGGGGAATTATGGACTTAGGGGGCCCATGCAATCTTTTATAGCAGGGGGTCCCATACATGGTAGTTACGCCCCTGGTTTCCAGGCTCATGTTTGACAACTTGAACCTTCAGACAACAAAGGAGTGACTCAAGAAGACAGAAATGAAAGTCCTGGAGGAGTGGCCTAGCCAAATCTCCAGACATAAATCCAATAGAAAATCTGTGGAGGGAGCTGAAGGTTCATGTTGCCAAACATCAGCCTTGAAATCTTACTGACTTGAGGATCTGCAAAGAGGCCAATATCCTTCTTCAAATGTGCGCAAAACTGGTGGCCAACTGCCAGAAACATCTGACTGTGATTGCCAACAAGGGTTTTGCCACCAAGTACTAAATCATCTTTTAATAGGGGATCAAATGCTTATTTCACTCAATACAATGCACATTAAGCTCTGACTTTGGGGCACTGGGGTTTTTGAGTGTTTTTTTGTTGTTATGCTGTCTCTTACAGCTACAATAAACCTACCATTGCAATTAAAGACTGCTCATTTCTTGGTCAGACAAAAATCACTAGGGGATCAAATATTTATTTTTCTTATTGTACTATATCTAAAATAACAACAATAGATAGAGAGATCCGGGCACCAGCAGTGTTGCAATTCCACCTGTTTATTTCATCCCCACCCGACCAAACATACAGCAGGGCTAGTCTGACAGCTGTTTCACAAGCTTAACGCTTGCTTCCTCAGAGGCATATATATCTAAAATAAGTTGTATCTAAAATAAATGCTTTGCACTCTTTGCATAACGAGTTATAAACCATTGCAGAAGTAATTTGCAAACTGAAGCTAAAACAATTAGAGGTGGCCTGGCCATCTTTTGTTGAAGTGAAGACCAATGATTTTAATTTTCATGTGATCAGGCAGGATATAGGGGTAGCAGATAAAATTAGTTTTAGTTGGTTCAGTACACCACTCTTAGTGGTTTTTTAATTCAATATCCACCGTAGGATGGACAAACATTTCAGTGTCTTCAAACTCTGTTGGTCCTCATACTACATATAGGTGGTAAAATTGGCCACTAATTGGCCAATAAAATTTGAATTTGTTTACAGTATGTACTCTAACTTTTAAAATATTTCTCCTCACAGGTTCAATTAAAATACCGTACATAAAGAAAGTTTTGCAAAGTTGTTAACAGTAAAGCCTGGTACACGCTTTCAAATATGATTGGCTAATCATACCGTACTACTTTGAGGTAGTTAAATTGGTCAGTAGTTGGCCAATCATATTTTAAAGTGTGTATCATGCTTTACTGGAAATATGTGTGGACGGATGCGCCCAGAGCGATTTAATAATGATAGTTTTGTATTGGTGGCCTCTAAATGATTTACAGGCTCCCATATTCTGCACACTGTTACAAGGCACTGTGTATTGACCCGAGGAAGTGGGCTAGTACCCGTTAAACGCGTTGTCTTTCTGTGTTTTGAATTAAAAAAAAACAACCCGTTGAACTGATGTCCTATCTTCTGGAGAGGTAAGAGAATACTTCCCTTTTTTATCATTTTTATGGCAATAGAAATCCAAAAAATTAAATACTCTGGGCGTCTCTATCCCCAAAAATTTCCAGTCAGACCTCCTTTGTAAGTAATAGTTCTACCCAAAACTTTATCTAGGAGAGTAACCATCCAGCATCCGTCAAGACCTGGAAAGCCGAGCTGGGGCGGTTTATGTGTTTATAAAAGGATATACAATTACCCTTAAACTAACTGTACTGCCTCTAGGTGCTCCAGTATAATGGACCCACTGTGTAAAACAAGGAAACCTTTCTATACCAGGCTTTACACATGGGGGTCATCTAAGACCCTGCAAGAAACAATGATCTCCTTACTTCTGTGATCTGCTCATCGTACTCATCAAACGGTTTGCTGTCTTTCCTGTTGTAAAATGTAGCCACGCCCACAATCTCCTCCTTCTTGTTCACAATGGGCAACGAGAGAACGTTTTTAATGCACCATCCCGTCTCATCCACCGGCCCTTTCTACAAACACGTGAGAAAAGGCGTGATTACAACACTCTTACTCTGAAAAGTAGCATTTAAAGTGGACCTGAACTCTTGCACAAGACAGAAGGAAAACAGAGAGGAATGAACCCTGTGTGTTTTTAGAGAGAAGAGCCTTTCTAATTCCGCCTCATCTGTAAGTAATCACAACTGTCATTTGATCTCTCAGTTGTGACAGCAGTCCTCCACAGACACAGCTAATATGGAAACACGGGATGTTAACCCTTTGATTCCATGAAAGCAGGAAGTAGACAAACTGAAGATTTATTGTAAGCTGTGACAAAGAAATATTTTTTCGTTTCGATAAAGGTTAGTAGGCTGTCGCATATCTTTTAGAACAGAGGGGAAGTCCTGAGTTCAGGTCCGCTTTAAAAAAAAATTAAATGAAACCCAGAGAATTAATTCACCTGAAATTTGAAGTAGTCGTCCACTGGAGCGTTCATCATGTTGCAAATCTGGCGTGGGAAGAAGAATAGAGATGGATTAAACTTTCTATACCAGCCAATGGCACAGCTAGACAGTCTATGGCCTCATATAGGCAAATGATGGTAGGGTTCCAGACCTAGGCCTACTTTGGCAATGACAACTCCCCCGTGGCCCCACCCATGAATAGTGTTAGAGTTTGAATTCAGATCATCATCACCAGAACACCACACCTTAGTACCATTCAGCACTGAACTTGTGGACAGCCATAAAATCAATTTCCATTTACTTACTGCTCTGTGTTGATTATGCAGTCTACAACCTGACCCTGCATTGCAAGCATTCCAATATAATCATCAATGTTTCTGCTGTAATAAATCTTAACACAGTCAGCCTGGCTCGATTTTGTACATTGCTGAGGAGAGGGAAGCTTGTAATCTCCCCTCCCACATTCCTGCTCCTCACTGATTGGCTGAGGGCAGTTCAGTGTGATATGAGGCTGAAATACAATATATGCTATTATATATAATATATATATATATATTATGTAAGTAGAACAAGTATGTATCTACTTATATACAGTGGGATGCCTAATTTTGTTAAACAATTATTGCGCACTTTCTGTAAACGCAATAAACTTAATTTCACGTCTCAAATATCACTGTGTGTGTCTCCTATATGATATATTTAACTGACATTTTTTATCATAACAACCAGCGATTTATACAGGAAAACCATGACGATTAACAAGGTTGACCAAACTTTCGCATCCCACTGTATGTGTTTTTTTCCTGTGATAGTATGGATGTTCCGGCTGCTTTAATTAAAGGGCAGTCAGGAGTGAGTATGCAATCTTTTCTAGGCTTGTGGCACTCTTTTTTTTAAAGTTAGAAAACAAAAGTAATGAAAATAGAACTTACAAATCCATTCTCAGCGACGTAGGTGGGCAGTCCGCTGACAAGAGACCAATGATCCTCGGGAGGTGTGCTTTAAGTATAAAACACGCAACAATGTAAGCTAAAAGGATGATATAATTCAACAATAATTCCTTTAATTACAGTTGTCAAGGTAATAAATGTTTATATCTTACGGGATAACTTTAATTTCTTCTTTTCCATGCAAAATATAATCAACAATCTTGTAAAAATTAACTTCCTGAGCGAAAGAAAAAGACAACTTGAAAATTTTCCATAAGGCAGTTTAAGTCAATCAAAAGATTTAATAACTACCTTCAAAAATCAAAGGGTGTGCACACTAATATGTATTTTGTTATTATCAGAGCTCACTTTATAAAGCAATTCAAGCATTTTCTTTCAGCATAGTTATATTTGTTTAGTGTTAAAATAATTTTTTGATATGAACTGTTGCAAATACATTTTTATTTATCATTTCTGAAGTGCTTTTCCTCCAAACTTTACTCCTCCCATCCCTACTTTTCCAAATCCTTCTCCTCCTCATCCTACTTTTTCTAACCATTGTCCTCCAAACTTTACTACTCTCAACTGTACTTTTCCCAACCTCTTTCTTTAGATCCTTACTCCTTTCACCCCTTTTTCTCCCAACCTATCTCCTCTTGACCCTACTTCTTAAAACCTTACTCTACTCACTTCTTCTTAAACACTCTACTCCCAAGCTTACGTCTCCAATCTCTTTTCCTACTAATCCCACTTCTTCCAATTCTTCTTCTCCCAACCCTTCTCCTCTTAACTCTACTTCTCCCAACCCTTCTCCTCTCAACTCTACTTCTCCCAACCCTTCTCCTCTCAACTCTACTTCTCCCAACCCTTCTCCTCTCAACGCTACTTCTCCCAACCCTTCTCCTCTCAACGCTACTTCTCCCAACCCTTCTCCTCTCAACTCTACTTCTTCCAACCCTTCTCCCAACTCTATTTCTCCCACCCCTTTTCCTCTCAACTCTGCTTCTCCAAACACCTCTCCTCTCAACTATACTTCTCCCAACCCCTCTCCTCTCACCTCTACTTCTCCCAACCCCTCTCCTCTCAACGCTACTTCTCCCAACCCTTCTCCTCTCAACTCTACTTCTCCTAACCTTTCTCCTCTCAACTCTACTTCTTCCAACCCTTCTCTCAACTCTGCTTCTCCCAACCCCTCTCCCCTCAACTCTACTTCTCCGAACCCCTCTTCTCTCAACTCCTCCCAACCCCTCTACTCTCAACTCTACTTCTCCCAACCCCTCTCCTCTCAACTCTGCTTCTCCCAACCCCTCTCCTCTCAACTCTGCTTCTCCCAACCAATCTCCTCTCAACTCTACTTCTCCCAACCCTTCTCCTCTCAACTCTACTTCTCCGAACGCCTCTCCCCTCAACTCTACTTCTCCCAACCCCTCTCCTCTCAACTCCTCCCAACACCTCTCCTCTCAACTCTACTTCTCCCAACCCCTCTCCTCTCAACTCTGCTTCTCCCAACCCCTCTCCTCTCAACTCTGCTTCTCCCAACCAATCTCCTCTCAACTCTACTTCTCCAAACCCTTCTCCTCTCAGCTCTACTTCCCCCAACCCTTCTCTTCTCAACTCTACTTCTCCCAACCCTTCTCCCCTCAACTCTACTTCTCCCAACCCTTCTCCCCTCAACTCTGCTTCTCCCAACCCTTCTCCTCTCAACTCTACTTCTCCCAACTCTTATCCTCTCAAACCTATTTCTTTCAACACATCTCCCCCATAAACATTCTCCTCTTAATCCTAATCCTTTCACCCCTACTTCTCCTAACTCTTCTCCTTTCAACTCTACTTTTCCCAACCCTACTTCTCCCAGCCCTAATTCTTGTTACTCTGATTCTTGTACCCAGGGACGGATCTAGACCAAGTTGCGCCTGGGGCAAGGTCAGATTTTGACGCCTAAAGGTTAGGTTTTGGCGCCTAAACTGCCATTCATTATGCCGCCTTTTTAAGAATCCAACAAACTGCGCCTGGGGCAAGAGACCCGCTTGCCCCCCCCTAGATCCGTCCCTGCTTGTACCTCTGATTCTTCTAATCCCTGTTCTCCTTAATTCATGTTTTCCAACAGCAGTTAAAGCCAGCAGAGATCAGGTATTTATTTTAGACCAGCCGGAGAATTCAGGTGCCAAATTACATTTACTGATTGCTTGCTGGAGTAGTGATTTTAATAAAAATACCCTGAATCCAGTTAAATAACAAAAAGGGGGACATCTTAAGCCTTAAACCACAAACTGTGCCTGTTCTGGGGGAAAAGACAACATTCTTAGATGTTGCGCAACACTGATAGCCCAACTGTGATAAACCAAGGACAAATAACGGGCTTAATTATTAGCTACACCAAGTCAAAAGATGTGGCTACTGCAGAGTTAATCTTGTATATCTCTGGCAGTCGATTAAGATTTTCTTTCTAAAACCTGGTAGTCTAATTAGAAGTTGAACCTTCAAAAAACTAAAGGGTAGCTCCAGCTAAACAGTCGATATATATGATATGGCCAGAACTTGAAGTCTGTCCACTTTGGGTTCTGGCTGGCCAATATGGGAAGCAGTTGACTGATATGGCCAATACACTAAATAAAATAGGGTTTTTTTTTCACATTTTGGCCTGCCAGAACACAGCATGGCTACATGTGGCTGGCCACGTCCTGATTCTCTCCTCGCTGCCTCTTACCATTCACATCAGCCTTCAGCTGTGGGCTGCAGTTCCCAGCTGCCTCCATTCTGTAATCTGTGTGCACAGGAAATTCACAGCTGCAGCTCCTTCGAAGCCGCTGGCTGCAGCTTTTCTGTGATCCTGAAGAGTGTGAAGCACTGCAGCTTGATCAGTCACAGCTTGTGGAGCAGAAGACAGCGAGGAAGCTACTTCGGGATGTGACCGGACACATTTACTCATGTTGCGTTCTTGCCGGCCAAAGTCTGGAAAAAGTCATTTTTTGTGCTTGGACTTCATTATCTGGCTGTAACATATATGTGTGTGTATTCATTCAATATGTATTATTTATTTATTTTATTTATAAAGCAGTTTGTATTGTATTTATTCAAACAGTTTGGAAAGGACAGGGCCGTTTTTGGCCATTTCAGTGCCCCAAGATGCCTTTTGATTCCCTTCAATAGGAAGGTTGTAACCTACATTAATTGGTTTTACCGGCGCCAATACCAAATTGATAGATTGTATACAGAAATGATGTTGTTTCCCAAAAGAAGTCTAAAAAAATGCACAAATTATTACCAAAGTCTAAAAGGTATGTGTTTTGGAGGCACCCAAAGAAGAGATAAGTATAAAAAAAATTATCAGTATGGTATAAATTTAAGGGCTGTTTATTGGCAAGTCTACTGCGTGTTTAAAGGGTCTTTCCTACTTCGTCAGGTAATGTGACTGAAAAAATAATTACTAGGCCGGATCCATCTCACCAGTCTAAATATACTGAACCCACATAATAAATGCTTCCTATAATTGTAATGTGGGGTGTGTAGCCCCTTTATAAAGACAACGTACTGTTTCTATACTGCCTGGATCTTTACAGGTCAGAATATTGTCCTGGAAATCCAAAAGAATTGCAACAATCTATACAGAAGAAAACTGAAACAATTACATACATTAAAACCCCCCCAAAAACTCCACATAAGGGCGGTTCTTGAGGGATCGTGCTGTTGGCTGGAGGGCAGAGGTTTGGGTAAGCAGCTTACTCGCCTATGGTGGGCTGCTCAAATGCCACTGCCCTGGGAAAATGAAAAGGCCTGTGACCTCTCGATCGCCATGCGAGCGAGAGGTCACAGCCAGGATCAGCCCCTCTTAGGTAAGTAATGCCCCTCCCCTCATTCCCCCCATCCCCACAATGGCACACGTCATTAAGATCCTCCCTTATGGGGAGGTTTAATTTCTTTTTCCCCTGGTGCTCAATTAGCTGTAAAATCAAAACCATTGTTAACCTGAAAAAAACAACAACAACATTACAATGCACCTGAAACAGACAGCTGACCTGGATTTTAACCTTTCAGGCTTGCTTTAAGATATGTTATTTACACATTTGTACATGAACAATTTGACATATAAGAAGCCATTTACCATTTTCATATCAATTTTACAAATGTATAGATATGTAAAAAAAGAGGCCTTACAAACCCTTCCATCTGGTGTCTTTGGTCCTTTGTAGGGCGGCACTTCCCCGAGCCGGATGGGCCATTCTTCATAGAATTCCTACACAAGGAGAAAAATGATAAAAAGAATGTAAAGTCTGTATGGAAAGTGGATCTGCTTCTGTTTAATTAAATCACAACTTCAAGTAGGCATTTGTAATAACTTGAAGGTCCATTCTGAACTGGATCTAATGTGTCCTTATGATTGTACAGCGGACGAGGGGATGAAAAAGGGGTTTGCCAACTATTTAGAAAGGAGTCCTTTACAGTGAGAGTCTGGAATCTGGAACATCTTACCTCAGGAAGTAGTTATGGCAAACTCTATATCTGCATTTAAAGGAAACCAGATAAATGATATATGTATATATATGTGAAACGATATAACAGTTTTATACATACCTGGGGCTTCCTCCAGCCCCATGCGCACAGAGCGCTCCCACACCACCGTCCTGTCTTCTCCCTCTTCAGTACTGGGTCTCGTCACTTCAGCCTGTCGCGGCCAGTCTGCGCAAAAGAAGTGCGCCCTCTACGTATCTCTCCAGCGGCTGCAGGAGAGATACATAAAGAGCGCACTTGTCTTATGTCAGACTTCCCACGACTGGTCACAGTGACGGGACCCGGTACTGAAGAGGGAGAAGACTGAGGACGGTGGTGTGGGAGCGATCTGTGCGCATGGAGCTGGAGGAAGCCCCTGTTATGTATAAAATATTGTTTCAGCTCGGGTTTCCTTTAACCAGCTGAGCGGTCTGGACGAGCTCAGCTCGTCCAACACCGCCAGCGGCTGCCGCTCAGGCCCTGCTGGGCCGATTTTAACGAAATAAAAAGCAGCACACGCAGCCGGCACTTTGCCAGCCGCGTGTGCTGCCTGATCGCCGCCGCTCTGCGGCGATTCGCCGCGAGCAGCGGCGAAAGAGGGCCCCCCTAGCCGCCTGAGCCCAGCGTAGCCGGAACAAAAAGTTCCGGCCAGCGCTAAGGGCTGGATCGGAGGCGGCTGACGTCAGGACGTCGGCTGACGTCGATGACGTCACTCCGCTCGTCGCTATGGCGACGATATAAGCGAAACAAGGAAGGCCGCTCATTGCGGCCTTCCTTGTTTATTCTGGGCGCCGGAGGCGATCGGAAGATCGCCTCCGGAGCGCCCTCTAGTGGGCTTTCATGCAGCCAACTTTCAGTTGGCTGCATGAAATAGTTTTTTTTTTATTTAAAAAAAACCCTCCCGCAGCCACCCTGGCGATTTAATCAGAACGCCAGGGTGGTTAAAGAGGGCTTGAATGCTTTTCTTCCATTGAAGGGCATCCACGGCTATAATTACTAGGTAATTCACGGGAGAGTTGATCCAGGGATTTATCTCTGGAGTCAGGAAGGCATTTTTCTCTTTTAAGGTTAATTGCCAGATGTATTTTTAAATAAACTACCTGTATGTAACTATGTAATTGTGAAAATGATACCTTGATGAGTATTAATTAGTTTAGAACTAGCTAGATACATTCAATTGGCTGGAAAAAAAATGGATACGTGTTACTTGTATGCATTGCTGAACTTTTGGAAAGTATCCTAATAGTAGCTCACAAGGAGACACTGTAGTATTTCTCCTCTGCGATCCCCCAGTAGGCAGCAGAGAAGTCTATGTAGGGGGAATCCTATTAATTTTTTTTTTGCAGGGTGTGGTGGGGGTGGTGGAGGGGTTGTGTGTGGCATGCTTTGTAGTTACTACTGTAGTTACAACATCTCAACCAGGTGAGCTATTGGGTAAAACTGGAATGATATTATTTTAATTCGTCACAATCTTAAAGAAAATCTGTAATGAAAAAAACCTCCCCTGGGGGGTACTCACCTGGGGTGGGGGAAGCCTCCGGATCCTATTAAGGCTTCCCCCGTCCTCCTCGGTCCCACGGCGGCGGAGAAAATCCTCCCGGAGCGGCGGTGATGTAAATATTTACCTCCTTGGTTCCAGCGCAGGCGCAGTATCCGCTCTCTACACGGAGATAGGCGAAAATAGCCGATCTCCGTCGGGCCGCTCTACTGCGCAGGCACAAGTCTCCTGCGCCTACGCAGTAGAGCGGACCCAATGAAGATTGGCTATTTTCGCCTATCTCAATGGGAAGAGCCGCAACAGCGCCCCCGCTGGAGCCAGTAAAAGGTAAATATTGCACAGCCCGACAATTATCGCCTGGGCGATCCGTGGGCTGCAGCGAGACCGCCGTGGGACACAGGAGGACGGAGGAAGCCTCAATAGGGTCCAGAGGCTTCCCCCTATTGAGGTTAGTAACCCCCAGGGGAACTTTTTTTCAGTACAGGCTTTCTTTAAAGGGAATCTGAAGAGAAAATAAACTTCTGATATAGTGATTTTGTAAAGGTGCAAGGTGCTAAGTGCTAAAGCACATTAAAAACAGTACATTGGGGGGTCCCCATCCAAAGTTTCGTAGGGGGGCCATTGGCTGCTGCTTTGGCCATCATGCTGTCTTACTGTTACTTGTTGTGATAAATTACAATGTACTGTTTTTAATGCACTTTAGCACTTAGCACCTTGGACGTTTAGAACTTTTTGTTCTCCTGAGGAAGATCCCATTTATAGAGGGACCGAAACATGTTGGGTTGTTAATGTAAGGGGGGGGGGGGGTATTTTGTATGTAGTACAGTGAGGAGAGTGAATGTGTCCCTTGCAATGTAAGCTGAGGATATTACCATTTATTAGTATCACCTTCCCCTGTTGTATCACCAAACTAGTATGTGTTAGCAGCCCTACTACGTTTTTATCTGTGATCTTTCATTAAAAGTTATGTTTTATTTTTTCTCTTTCAAGGTTAATCTGTGTTTGAACTGCAGAACAGATCTCAGCCCCTCGCTGAATTCTAGAGGTTTCCCTGGGAGACGGTTTGTGCGATTGGCTAGTTCCTGTATTGCTGTGGGAAGCGGGTTCACAGCTTGTCTACGCTTCTCTCATGTGGCCTCTCTCTATTCACACATTGTCAGAAGTGAGACAATCTCTCGGCACGCAGGACCAGTCAGTCACCTTCTCCTTCGTCATGTCCAGCAGCGCCACAGAATAGCGTTCACAGTTCAAGTATATCCGCACGGTGTAGAGGGCCTTGTGAAACTGACGTTCGATGTCTGTAAGTTCCTCAAACACTTTGTTGGCGCACCACAGCAGCATCTGTGGGAGGAAACGATTCAGGTTACTGTTAAACACAAACACAACAATAGCATTTCCTCTCACTTTACTACCAACCATTACAATGTATACACACCGCCTAAATGTTTGAGATGAGAAAGAGGGACACTTAGAGGACCACTATCTTGAAAAATTGTAAATTTTAAAAAACAAGTAAACACATACAAATAAGATTTCTTCCAGAGTAAAATGAAACCCTATAACTTACTCTTCTCCTATGTTGCTGTCGCTTACGGTAGTTAGTAAAAATCTGACTGAACTGACAGGTTTTTGACTCGTCTATCTCTTCATGGGGGGTTCTCAGTATTTCATTTATTCTCTTTACAAAAAAAACCTCCCTAGACAGGATCTATAGAAAGATGTAGCCCCCACCTGTTTTTACACTATTCTGGCAGTTGGATAGAGCAACTGAACCCTGAGAATACCCCAAGAGGAGATGGGCTAGTCCAAAACCTGTCAGATTTCTACTACCTACTGTAAGTGACAGCAACATAGAAGAAAAGTAATTTGTAGCACATTTATGCTTTGCAGAAATGCACTTTTTATTTACGGTATGTGTTTTCATTTATTTTGAATGTTACATTTTTTTTTGTGATACTAGTCCTTTAAGCCACATCCCTGCCACACCTCTAATTACACTCTACCACACCCCTAGCCACACCCCAGTCACACCCCTAGTCACACATACCATAAGAATTTCATAGGAAAAAATGTTGTTTTATAATTCAAACCACACCAGTCCTTTCTATCTTAATTTGCCATCATATTAAAGTACCTCTGAACTGAGAAGGGGTTTTATTGTTATAGGTACCATTGCATCCCCTCAGTCCAGTGTCCCCAGGGGTCCCTGTTCTAGTCAGCCAAAATCTTCAACTGACTAGAATGTCGAATATGGGCAGGTAAAAAATGGCAGTTATTTTCCCTAGGAACGCCCCTGATCATGGCCGTAGTTTTAAGACCTGTAAAAAAACTCCATCACATAACTCACCTACTCCAGGTTCCCTTCGCTGTCTTTTCTGCCCTGTTAGCTCTCCCGTTCTGCCACAGTGCCCTCCCGTAAATGCAGGCATTTCCACTGCTATGGCGCTGACTCAGAAGTAACCCGGAAGTACTTCCAGGTCCACGCCATAGCAGTGAAAATGCCGGCAAATACGAGGGGACACTGCGGCGAAATGGGAGAGCTGACGGGGCGGAAAAGACAGCGAAGGGAACCTGGAGTAGGTGAGTTATGCTGTGGGTTTTTTTGTTTTGTTTTGTTTTTTACAGGTACAGGCGTACTTTAACATTCGAAAATAAGAAATATATATGAATGTAAAGGATATGAATAAAGTTTGGAGTCATTTAAACACATTTTTTCAGTAGAAAAATACTTACATTTGCATAGATCTATATATCATTCCTGAAAGAGGGACAAATGAGGAGGAAAGAGGGACAGGGTTCCCAAAGAGGGACTATCACTCTGAGAAAGGGGCATTTGGGAACTATGTTGTACACATTTCCACCTCTATTAAACTGACTTTCATAAAATATAAAAGTACTTAAAAGGACACTGAAGCAAAAAAAAATACTTATGATATAATGAATTGTATTTCTAATGCAGCTAATAAATAGAAGATTAGTAGCAAAGGAAATAGTCTCATATTGTTTTCCAGTACAGGAAGAGTAAAGAAACTTCAGTTGTTCTCTATGCAAAAGAGCTTCTCTGAGCTCTTCGACCCAACTTGGATCAAGACAGTCCTGTTTTCTAAGGAAATTGTACATCAAAGAAACAGTGAGAGATAGCTTTAAGCTCAACACACACCATACAATCTTGGTTGTACAGATTTACCAAATCTATGTAGTATAAGGGCCAACAGATTGAAAATACCTTGAATGATTGATTGGATAAGCTCTTATACTACATGAAAGTGGTAAGATTGAACAACCAAGATTGTATGGTGTGTGTTGAGCCTTAGATAAGGTTTTACTGCTGGGAAGTTCAAAAGGGTCATTAGCCCTGCTTTGTTTAATAGTTTAAAATAGAGTATGGCTTGAAAACTGCAGATATGACAATGTTATAAAGAAAAAGCTATATAACTGAAAATAAAAATTATGAGACTATTTTCTTTGCTACTAATGTTCTAGTAATTATCTGTACTACACAACCAATTCATTATATCATAAGTTTTTCACTTCAGTGTTACTTTAAAGCATATGTATATGTAAAAAAGTATATAATAACTACCAGATGTAAGCCTGCTGGGCATTGCGTAAGTTGTAGGATACAACATACATATGTGTACTCCGCTGGTGAGCTAAGCGCAGACTGCTGCCGCTCAAACCCACATTGGTGTTAAAGCTAATGGGATATTTGTTAAAAAAAAAAAAGAAACCAGATACTTACCTAACGAGAGGGGAGGCTCTGGGTCTTATAGCGCCTTCCCTCTCCTCTCCCCATGCTCTCGTTCAGGCGGCAGCTCCTTCGTTCAAATCCTCTGCTGCGGGGGAGTTTGGAAGTCTTCAGAAGCCGAGTCCTCCCGAAGACAGGCCTGCTCTATACTGCGCACCCTCGAGTGTGCGAGAGAGGGCGCTCGTGCATGCGCAGTACGGAGCACTGGGAGCTTCCAAAGACTCCTTTCGGGGGCGGAAACAGCAGTATTTGACCAAATTGGTTAAATGCTGCTTCGGGGGAGCCAGCGCTACAATGGGGACCGGCAGTGGAGAGAGAAGGCTCATTAGGACCCAGAGCCTTCCCTCTCCTTAGGTAAGTATCTGACCTTTTTTTTTTTAAACATCGCTTCCCATTCACTTTAAATATTATTCCTCCTCCGAGTCATAGCAACTCGGAGGGAGGAGTAATTCCAGGTCCAGCAGTGGGAATGAGTTTGGAAATTGTATACAGAAGTAACTGTATACAGCAGAAGAAGTGGTGGTGATTATTAAAGAAAGCAGTGATTGGTCGGAGATGGAATGTTATCACTCATACAGTGCTCATGTTTGTACAATGTCATTGGCTGCAGTAAGGGCACAGCCTAGTAAATTAAGTAGAAAGGTGATGATTGGTTGAGTAAGGTTTTGTTTCCACTAGGGTGCGGTGTCCGTATCTGAACCGGATGCAGCGCAGATGCAAATTTGCATACAATTTTTTCAATGGGGATTTGCATGTGTGTGATGCGAAAAAAATGCAGCAGGCCCTCTGATTTTTTTCCCTGGCACGTGAATTTGGGTGCCACCTATTGAGTTAAATGGGTTGTAATATCACATCCAAAATTGTTTGGGGGTGAACAGACAGGAATCGCCATAGTGGAAACATAGCCTAAGTGTATGAGTGCATGGGCATCAAAGGTATGTTGATTGGGTATTACTGTAATTATACATACATTTGAAGGTGAATGGAAGTTAGAGCCTTTCCACTGGATCGTTCTCTGTTCTGGATCTGATCAATTCCCTCCCCACTGCACTTTGATTTCCCTTGATTTCAGTAAGATATCTATTGAAAATTTATCAAACCGCCATTTTTTACTGTTGTATGCAAAGCGACACTATTGCCCATCCATCAGCTGCTGGTCCTGTCCCGCGCCCAATTGACAGAAATTCTTTGTCATGCTCGATCAATACTTCCTATTGATTTTAGGTCAAAATCTGTTTAAATTAGACCGTTCAGCCATTTTGGGGCAGGCAATAGATTCCCTGCTCTCAGCAGATTAGCGATGGGATCACCAGCCACACATGAGGTTCCTCTCTGACTACAGCGGTGAATCATGTGACCTGGCAGTTCATAACAGGTCAAAAGACACCGCTGTAGCCATGGAGACAGGATGCTAGATGGGCGGATGTAGATCCACTGGAACACTGGGAGCAGGTGAGTGAAGCGGCACCGAGCATCTAGGGAGGGGGAGATGGGGAGTGTGAGGAGGGGGACATTTGGGGAGGAGAGCCGCCTGTTGACGCCCCATAATTGTTGCCACCCTGAAGTATATGCTTCACAATGCTTTATAGAAGAACCACAGCTTATATACTGTATGCTGTTACCTGACTCTTCCTTGACTCGATGTTATGAAGGTAGTTCACGTGGTTATGTATAAGGACTACTGATATAAAATTCAGATATTTTGCAAACACCTGGAAAAAAAATGATACAAATACCAGGTTAATGTCATCTGGAAGTGTAGCAGTCTCAAAGCAGTGTATAGTGTATCTGGACTGCGGTACCTCTTCATCCTCTTTGGTAAAGGCTGGGGCATTCTGTTTGTTGATGGCCATGACAACGGCTAGCACCTCCTTCCCATGTATGATGGGCGTGGCCAGTAGATTGTTCGTACAATATCCTGTCTGTTTGTCTGCGAAGTCGGAGAAGTGTGTGTTCTGCAAGACAAAGATAATACACTCCTCTCAAAACACAATCTTTTATTACTAACTGTAAAATGAATGCAAACCTATTAGTAGTTTGAAGGTGCTTCAAGTGGTAGCATAATATTTAAATACACTTAAAGCACGCTTAAAGAGAAACTCCGATCAAGAATTGAACTTTATCCCAATCAGTAGCTGATACCCCCTATTACATGAGAAATCTATTCTTTTTCACAAACAGACCATCAGGGGGCGCTGTATGACTGATATTGTGGTGAAACCCCTCCCACAAGTACGTACTCCTGGCAGTTTCCTGTCTGTGAACCTTGCTGCATTGTGAGAAATAGCTGTTTCCAACTGCCAAAAAAGCATGCAGCACCTACATCACCTGCCAACAGTAAAAATGTCACCATGTAATAAATGTCTGAATGTAAATCAGTGATTTAAAAGATTTTACAATAGGCAAACACGGACTAAATCATTTATATATAATTATTGTAAAAATGAAGCACTTTTTTATTACATTATTTTCACTGGAGTTCCTCTTTAACCCGAGGCAAGTTTAACTAATGTTAGCAAAGAGTTGCGCTCAGACTGGATGCAAATACCTCTATGCATTGTCTATTCCTCTCCTCTCTCACCCCAGTCACCACAATCACTCCTTAAAAAATGCAAATGTTCAGACAGGAAGAGGCAGACTTGTGGCAATGTTCCCTCCTATCACCCTCCTATTCCCTCCTCTTCCCCGCCCCATTTACTCACCTTAAAGAGAACACGAGGTGGGTTTTAAGAATCCTATTAGCACACAGAGGCTGGTTCTGCATATAATGCCCAGTCTCTGTTACTATACTGTCTCCCCCCAGGCCCCCCGCCTGCGCTCTGCTGTGCCCCCCAAAAGAAACCGCTGTGCTAGCAACCTACAGCGTGTTGCTAGCAGGCTGTTTACATGCAGCCTGTCACTCTCCGCCGCTCCCTCGCCTCCTCTATAGGAGGCTCCCGTCTGTGTCCCTTCCCTCCAATCAGCTTACAGAGGCGGGGAGGGAAGGGATGCAGGTGGGGAGTGGCGACATAGAAGAGGCAGGGGATCGGCGGAGAGTGATAGTCTGCATGTAAACTGCCTAGTCAGCCACAAAATCAAATTCCATTTAACCACTGCTCTGTGTTTATTATGTAGTCTACATCCTGACCCAGCATTGCAAGCATTCCAGTTTTAACCACTTCAGCCCGCAGGTGCTTTCACCTTCAGGGCGGACACAATTTTCCCTGTCAATGCTCCTCCCATTCATCTGCCAATAACTTTATCACTACTCATCACATGTAAATGATCTATATCTTGGTTCTTTTTGCACAAATTAAGCTTTTTTTAAAGTGATACTTGTTTTCAGTAATTACTTTTTTCTATGCATTTTATAGGTAAATACACACAAAAAAGAAAATATACACTATTTTTCCAATTCCATCCCTTATACTTTAAAAATAAGCAATGCTACTATAAATAAACCCACCCATTTTATTTGCCTATCAGTCATGGCTATCACAACATTTAAATGTTGTTCCCAGTACAATGTATGGCGACAATATATTGTTTAGAAATAAAGGTGTATTTTTTTTTGTTTTGTTTTTGTGTCAAATCAATTGTGATACTCGTCCAGATAGGCTTAGGTGGTTAATTAATCTTATCTCAGTCAGCCTGGCTACTTTCTGGTACATTGCTCAGGAGAGGGAAGCTTGTTATCACCCCTCCCACATTCCTGCTCCTCACTGATTGGCTGAGGGTAGTTCAGTGTGACATGAGAAGGCTGAGAAGGGAAATACACATCACACCTCTGCAGAAGCTGCTGAAATACTATCTATGCTGTGCTCACAAAGTAAGCTAGAGTTGACAGTGAAGTTTCTAGAAGAAAAAAAAGAACAACAGAGGGAATGGCAGCAGAATTAGCTTCAGTCAGAGGCAGTAAAGATGGAAAATGCCTGGAACAGTTTTCTCTTTTTTTACTTTATAGAAATTCTCTGAAATCAAAATGTGGACAGTACAAAACATATGTTATGTAAGTAGAACAAGTACAGAAGGCTATCCCTGCTGCTTTAAGGAAGGAATGGGGGGGGGGGGGGGGGGGGGTTTATAGGAGGAAACACTGCCGCAAGCCAGCCTCTTCTTTGCCGTCACTGCAGGCCCCTCTCTTTGCCATTGCTATGACGGCAGAGCTCTGTGTGCTGTCATAGCTGATTTCATTGGCTCCTGATCCTATCCATCAATGTAAGCCAATGGGGTTGGCTCACAGTGATGATGCGTTCAGGAGCCAATGAAATCGTCTCCTGATCAGCCCACAGAGCTCTGTGCGGTCTAGAAGTAGTTAATCATCTAACAAGCATGGACTGGGTTTTAAAAACGTTTTTGGGGTTTGGCAGTAAAAAAAATGCAGCCATCTCCTCAGTGATATATTAGAACAGGGGTGTCAAATTCAAATACATAGTGGGCTGAAACTTAATACTGGGACCAAGTTGTGGGCCAACCTCAATATCTAGTGGCCACTGGCCACCTCCCTCCCTAAGTTCCCTGGTATCTAATGGCCCAAGCCTCTCTCCGCTATACAGTTCCCTGGTGTCTAGTGGTCCCCCTCCCCTGTACAGTTCCCTGGTGTCTAATGCCTTCTCCCTCCCCTAAACACTTCCTTGGTGTCTAGAGGTCCTACCTCCCCTATAAAGTTATGTGGTGTTTAGTGGTCCTCCCTCCCCTATGGTTCCCTGATGTCTAGTAGCTCCTACCTACTCTATACAGTTCCCTGATAGCTAGTGGCCCTGTCCCTCCACTATACAGTTCCCTGGTGTCTAGTGTCCCCTTCCCTCCCTTATACAGTTCCCTGTTGTGAAGTGGCCCCCTCCCTCCCCTTCACAGGTGCTTTCTCCCTCTTTCCTCATATGGTTTTCATTGTAATTGAGGGCTTCACCTCCAGTTTACCTTCCCTGGTGGTCTTGAGTGGGCCAAACATAATGCAAAGTGAGGAAACCACTTGTTGGCCAAATTTGATGACACTGCAGGCCATGGACCATAGTTTGACGTGTGTGTGCTAGAACCTAGTGGAGTTGCTGAATAATGGCTACATGGCTAGAACCCTTTCCTCCGGCACATTAGTTTCAGGCAGAAGTGCGTGCAGTGATGAAATAAAAAAATAAACACCCAACTCAATGCATTTTAGACCATTGGGATTCTGTCCCTATGCACATTCATAATGAATATCAGAATTAAAAAAAAAAAAAGAAGAAGAAGAAGAAGAATCCAGCTCACATTCTCTGCACCAATGGAAAACTTGGTAGACCTGGATAATAGCTGGATTAACCACACACCAACTTAGGCAGGTGCCAAGGGCCTGGCAAGGATCTAGGGGCCTGGCTGATTCCAACCTCACCAAGTTTTCCCCAAAAAAGCCTCTAATTTTAGTGATCATTTCAGCTGTTTAAATCCCCATCAGATATTTTTATTGCCTCCTTTAACATTATGATATCCTTCTTACTCACCACATTATTTAGGAACATATTATACTGGTGCCACAATCTCACATCAGGTGACAGAACTGCCACTTATTTTATAGTTGAGCTCATAAGTTTACATATCCTGATAGAATTTTTAAAGTTTGGCTGTTTTTCGTTTTCTTTTTGCTTTTTTAAGAAAAAAAATGATTGGCCACGACCAAAATGTTTTCTTGTATTCATAATTAGTATTTAGGCCAAACCATTTATTATCAAACAATTAGGATTGTTTTTTAACCTCCTAATGATAAGTGGAAGCTCTCAAATCACCTTGATTAAAATGTTACATACCCTTGAGGTTTTGGCCTGATAATATACACATACATTGACACGCACAGCTTAGGCTCTTGACAGTTGCCTGCACAATTCAGCCATGATAAAAGTAAATGAACTGTCAAAGGACTTGAGAGAGAAGGTTGTTCAACTTTATAAAATGTGAAAAGGGTTCATAAAAGAAATCCAAGAGTTGAGAATACTAATCAGCAGTGTCCAAACTATTATAAAGCAATGGAAATTGAGGGGCTCTATGGACAACAAGCCACGGTCAGGTATAATAACAATATTTCAGCCAGAGCTGTCAGGAGAATTGTCCGGGTTGCAAAGAAAAAGCCACAGATAACTTCAGCTGACATCCAGGATCTTCCACAGAAAAGTGATGAAGATGTTTCAAAATTTACAATAAGGCACTTGAAGAGAAAAGGGCTGTATGGTCAAGTTGCCAGAAGAAAGCCATTATTGTACTAATGTCACAAGATAGCCAACTTAACATTTCAAAACAGTACCTAGATGAGCATCAAAACCTCTGAGAAATAAAAATAATTTGGAGTGATGAGACAAAAATTTTACTTTTTGGTCACAACCATTGATGGTGTGTTTGGAGAGGAGTCAACAAGGCCTATGATGAATGCCATCCCAACTGTGAAGCATGGAGGTGGATCTCTGATTTTTTTTTTTGGGGGGGGGGGGGGGGGGAGAGATAGCTACATTGGTAGAGAGGTTTGATCAGAGTTCATGGTAAGATGAATGCAGCGTGTTAAAAGAGAATACTAGAAGACAATTTGCACTCATCAGCCCAGAAGCTGCGCATGGGAAGCACTTCCAAAATGACACCCTTGTCCCAGGTGATGCCCTTGTCCCATGATACAGCCTTGGGATTCTAGTCTATCTCATTCAATGTGAATTGCCTAAAACAGGAAGAATCAAGATAAATAAGGCACATGGCCCATCCACCCCGAGTATTAAGGAAGTGGAGTTAAGTTATCGATAGGTCACTTTACCTTATTTTCTACCATTCTCTTTCAAGCAGGTTAGTTCCATATGACTGGCATAAATTGATGTTTTTCCCTTTTTAATAAGGGAAAAAGATCAGAACCGGGAAACTAAAGACTTGTAAGCTTAACATCAGCTGTAAGTAACCTATTTGAAGAGCCGATATACAAGGTTTTGTAGCACAGAATAATTTAATTTCAGCTCATCAGCATGTGTTTTCTAAAGACAGGTCTTGTCTCACCAACATACTTAGCTTTTATGAAGTGGTGAATACACATGTAGATCTTGGAAAAGCTATAGATGAAATGTACTTGAACTTAGCAAAGGCTTTCAACACTGTTCCCCACAACAGCATGATGCAGAAGCTGAGGAATGGATACAGGGACTAGGAGAAACATGTGTTTATGAATAGAGAACTGGTTAAGATCAGAAGGCAAAGAATGGTGGTAAATGGATCATATTCAAAATGGGTAACTGTTAGCAGTCGGGTCCTGCAAGGAGCAGTACTAGGTCCAATCCTTTTTATTAATCGAGAGGATGGAATACAGAGTGATGTTACCATCCTTGCAGTTGATACAAAATTATGCAGAACTATAAACATTAAGCAGGATAGTGTCATTTTACAACAGGATCTCAATAGCATATACTCTGGCTATATGGGCAGACAGATGGCAGATTCAATTTTAGGTAGATAAAATAAAGCCATGCACATAGAGCAACATATAAGATAAATGACTACATCTGGGAACATCAGACTTGGAAATACTGGTTGATAACAAGTTAAACACCCGTATTCAGTGATAAGTAGCGGCAGCTTAAGCATTACAGTATATACAATTCTGGGATACATGAAACAGGAAATAAAATCATGAGATGCTAGTATACTACTCCCTGTGTATAAATCACTTGTAAGGCCACATCTGATGTACTGAATACAGTTGTGGGCACTACGCTATAGTAAGGCCATTAACATACTAGAACAGGTACAAAGGTGGACATACTGAGTTTATTTAGCTTGGAAAAAAAGACAGGTAAGGGATGACCTGCTTAACATACACTCACCTAAAGGCTTATTAGAGACACCATACTAATACGGTCTTTGACCCCCTTTCGCCTTCAGAACTGCCTTAACTCTACGTGGCATTGATTCAACAAGGTGCTGACAGCATTCTTTAGAAATGTTGGCCCATATTGATAGGATAGCATCTTGCAGTTGATGGAGATTTGTGGGATGCACATACAGGGCACGGAGCTCCCGTTCCATCACATCCCAAAGATGCTCTATTGGGTTGAGATCTGGTGACTGTGGGGACCTTTTTAGTACAGTGAACTCATTGTCATGTTCAAGAAACTAATTTGAAATTATTATAGCTTTGTGACATGGTGCATTATCCTGCTGGAAGTAGCCATCAGAGGATGGGTACATGGTGGTCATGAAGGGATGGACATGGTCAGAAACAATGCTCAGGTCGCCCGTGGCATTTAAACGATGCCCAATTGGCACTAAGGGGCCTAAAGTGTGCCAAGAAAACATCCCACACACCATTACACCACCACCAGCAGCCTGCACAGTGGTAACAAGGCATGAGGGATCCATGTTCTCATTCTGTTTACACCAGATTCTGACTCTATCAAGACTCATCAGACCAGGCAACATTTTTCCAGTATTTAACTGTCCAAATTTGGTGAGCTCGTGCAAATTGTAGCCTCTTTTTCCTATTTGTAGAGGAGATGAGTGGTACCCGGTGGGGTCTTCTGCTGTTGTAGCCCATCCGCCTCAAGGTTGAGTATGTTGTGGCTTCACAAATGCTTTGCTGCATACCTCGGTTGTAACAAGTGGTTATTTCAGTCAACATTGCTCTTCTATCAGCTTGAATCAGTCGGCCCATTCTCTTCTGACCTCTAGCATCAACAAGGCATTTTCACTCCATTCTTTGTAAACCCTAGAAATAGTTGTGCATAAACATCCCAGTAACTGAGCAGATTGTGAAATACTCAGACCGGCCCGTCTGTACCAACAACCATGCCACGCTCAAAATTGCTTAAATCACCCACCACCCTTTCCCATTCTGACATTCAGTTTGGAGTTCAGGAGATTGTCTTGACCAGGACCACACCCCTAAATGCATTGAAGCTACTGCCATGTGATTGGTTGATTAGATAATTGTATTAATAAGAAATTAAACAGGTGTTCCTAATAATCCTTTAGGTGAGCTGTATATAAATACATCAGGCAATACAAAAGCTTGGCAGATTAGCTTTTATTTCGGTGATCCGATTTTTGCAGAAAAATTCTGTATTATCTGATTGGTTGGATGCTTCCCTCTGGGCTAAAATTACAGAGTTGCGGTAAATCGGATTTCGTGGAATTCCAATTTCCAATTTCTGAATTCCGATCGGAAATGCAGACGTTTCAATTAGTGGAATTCCGAATAAGCATCCCTAGAGCTTAGGGCTAGGCATCAGGAGTAGAACTTAGCATCAGTGGGATCGGTAAGAATTAGATAATTATCAGAGAAGATATGCTCAAACACCCAAAAAATGCTGTCAAAGTGCAAAGTATTGACAACAGCATAGGTTTGAGGACACTCTGCACATCTGAAAACATTGGTCAATCTAACCATGCCAGATCCTTATGTACTTGTTGGGGGACAAACTGTATTAAGACAAGACACTTAAACATGGGGTGTCACCAAATTTATAAAGATAGGCTAATAAGCTGTTGATCTTATAATAGATCTTACCTTGGTAATCTTACCTCTCTTGAAGAACTTGGACCAGTCTATTGAAAAAATGCCTTTTATTTAAGCATATAAAAATGACAACGAGTTTCGCGGGTGCTTGCCCGCTTCCTCAGGTCAGTGAAAAAACAGGTGCCTTAACTGCAATGGCTGTGTAAGCAAGCATGAGCCTATTAGCCTATCTTTTATGCATTGAACGCCTCCACCCCTGTTTAACTATACCTCTTTAGCGGTGATAGTTTTTTTTGTTTGTCCTAAAGAACATTCGGAGTGCGACCACCCAGTTCCTGTCACAGACCTGGGAAACCGAGCGGGACGGTTAATTTACCTGCCTGCTCTGATGGTGGTTGCAATGATTTGCAACCCACCTTTGAGAATATTAGGGATTATCATAATCTGCTAATTACGATTACGCCAAATTACGCGTACATTTTCGCAATTATGCCTATATATAATTACAAATTCGTAATTCAAATGATTTGGTATAATCATTTGATGAATTTACACGTAATTTACGCATAATTTTGCCGACTTTGGCGTTGAATTGCAAAGCCCTCATACATTCTATTGCTACCAAAAGACCTTTGTAGTTTTTGAGAAAATCTATTTTAAAAATGCAAAGAAAAATGTTTTTTTAATCCAGAAAAATTACTTGAGTTTAAAAACCATTTTCTTGTATTTTTAAAATAGATTTTCTCGAAAGCTGCAAGGTCTTTTTGAACAATTCTTTTTGTAACTTGTACCTACTATTCTCCTTAACATTCTTATTCTCCTTAAGGTGGCCACTGACGGTCCAATTTTTTAGCGAAAAATCGTTCGAGCGATCAGAAATTCTGATCGGATTGGTTGTAAATAATCTCCATTGGCGGACACAATCGATTATGAACGAGTGAAGAAAATGTTGTTCGAATGAATTTCCGTCGAACCAAAATTTGGATTTTCTTGTTGGTTGTGATAGATTGGAAGCAAAGATTGGTTCGTTGATGGTGTAGTGAACGATTTATTACAATATTTCACTTCCGATCAGAATTTCTGATCGCTCGAATGATTTTTCGCTAGAAATTGGACTGCTAGTGGCCAGCTTTACTGTATGTAGCAATTTCGGTAGCAATAGCATGTATGGTAGCTTTGCTATTCGCCGCCAAAGCTGGCATGAAACTATGCGTAAATTATGCGTAAATTCATGCGTAATTATGAATGGTAACAAATAACTACGAAATTAATTACGCTGTTCCCCCCGAAATGTTTCATTACAATTACGTTGCATAATTGTGTATTACGATGCGTAATTGTGTATGAGCGTAATTTCTGCTCATACTAGTGAGTATGTGCATCCTTAGCATTTTGCTTTTCCGATCTTACACGATTCTGCACCATTGGGCTCCTGGTCTCCTTTTGTCTTTTAGATTAGCCTGGGGATGTTACAATCACAGGAACCATCAACTTTAGCGGTTTTAGGACAACTGTTTCAAGCCAAATGTACATGTGCAGTAATCAGTGCCGGCCCGCTCATGAGGCGGGGTGAAACATTTGCCTCAGGCGGCAAACTTCTAGGGGCGGCACCCGCCCCGGGGGGGCCGGCTGCCGAGCCGGAGGGGTAGCGGGCAGGTCGGGGGTATTGGGCCTAGCGGTGGGGAGGGGGGTCGGACGTCACTTCCTGCATCGCCGCCCACTGTATTGTAAGTGGACGGCAATGCAGGAAGTGACGTCAGTGGAGCGCACAATGGAACGCGGATAAGGTGAGTCCTCCCCGCCCGTGCCTCTTACAATCGGGCAGCGGCTTCCTAATTACAGGCTGGAGGGGAGCGCAGATCGGGGGACCCAGGCGAGGGAGGGGGTCCGACCCCTTCCCCACCGCTAGGCCCAATACCCCCGACCTGCCCGCTACCCCTCCGGCTCGGCGGCCGCCCCCCCCCCCCGCACCCACGGACGGGCAGGGGGGGGGGGGGGGCGGCGGCGGCAGCAGCTCTCTCCTAAATTTGCCTCAGGCGGCAAAAAGTCTAGGGCCGGCCCTGGCAATAATCGTAAGCAAAGTGCACAAGCCATCTGAACTCTGCCAAGGAAGGAGCCACGTGGCGACCACCTCGAAACTCTAATAACCTTCTTTCCTTTAGGAGTCGTTTATAATTCCATTATGGTATTTAGCATTGGGACACCTGCACAATCATGTCTTTCTTCCTATCACACTTAATTGCAGATACCAACTTGCAAGTTAAGTCATGGTATTGGCATGCCCCCTCATTCCGTAATGTACAACGCGTACCTTTCCACTTGCCATGCTATTCCTAGAAAAGCACATACATTTGCTGCAGGCCAATCTTTGAAGACAAGACGCACACAGGTTGACAGCTGATCTCTTTAAAGGGGCACTATGGCAAAAAAATGTAAAATTTAAAAAACATAGACAAATAAGAAGTACGTTTTTTTCCAGAGTAAAATGAGCCATAAATTAATGTTCTACTATGTTGCCGTCACTTACAGTAGGTAGTAGAAATCTGACAGAAGCAACAGGTTTTGGACTAATCCATCTCTTCGTGGGGGATTCTCATGGATTTATTTATTTTCAAAAGCACTTAGTGAATGGCGGTTTCTCTGTCCAACTGCCAAACTGTGTAGGGAGCAGGGAAGCTGGCCAGCATCATTGTTTAAATCCTTTTTAGGGAATATCTTTATAAAGAATAAAAACCTTGCTGAGAATCCCCTATGAAGAGATAGACTGGCCCAAAACCTGTCACTTCTGTCAGATTTCTACTACCTACTGTAAGTGACAGCAACATAGGAGAAAAGTAATTTATGGCTCATTTTACTCTGGAAGAAACTTATTTCTTATTTATCTATGTTTGCACATACTTTAAATTTTACAATTTTCCGCCATAGTGCCCCTTTAAGGCAGTAGGGTCAGCCATACTATGCCAGGAAAACAAAACAAAACACATATATAAGTAAATAACTACTTGTTCTACTTGCATAACACATGTATTGCACTGTCCACTTTTTGATTTCAGTGAATTCTATATAGTAAAAAAAGATAATTCTGTTCCTGGCATTTTCCATTTTAGTTCCCTCTGACTAAAGCCAATACTGATGTAATTTCTCCTAGAATCTGCACTGTCATAGCTAGCTTGCTTTGTAAGCATGTGAGCAGAGCAAGATCAGATTTCAGCCTCATATCACACTAAACTAGCCTCAGCCAATCAGACAGGAGCAGAAATGTGGGAGGTGTGATGACAAGCTTCCTTCTCCTCGGCAATGCACCAAATAGAGCCAGGCTGACAGATGAGGTGTATTACAGCACAAACGTTTCTGATTATATTGGAATGCTAGCAATGCAGGGTCAGGATGTAGACTACATAATAAACACAGAGCAGTGGGCAAATGGAATTTGATTTTGTGGCTGACAATCCTACTATAAAGCAAACCTGAACTAAACATTCCTCTACCTGATCCCACTCTGCCATGAAAGTAACATTTTGTAACTAGGGCATCGTGTCATCTCTCACTGCAGGCTACAGATTCAGACTATTCTGTCTCTCTTTTTGTGGTAGTCACCATCTTGCTTTTTGGAAACTCTGGAAATGACCTTGACTGCAGAGTTTATACCGACAAAGGATTGTGTGATGAACACTTTGGAAGAAACACAGAGACAATGAGAGCCCAATAGTGCAATCACTGTCGTAACAATAGGGGATGCGACCCCTAGGGCCCGCTCAGGGAGGGGGGGGGCTAGATTTTTTTTTGCAGGGGGGCCCGGGGATTTCTAGGTACGCCCCTGAGTGCAATATGTCACTTAGGGAGACTTTTAGTAAGAAATACACTCACAAAGGTGGGTTGCATGAGGGGGAAGTAACTACATTGAGTAGGTGGAGAACCTAAGCCCGTCTCCACTCAGGGACCTCCAGGAATGGCTGTATACAAGGTGGTTGCACTCTTGAAAAAAAAGGAACTAGTACTACCAGTGGCTATACCACTGTATACTGGAATTCCCTCCCCTTTCTAGACGGAAAGGAAGGTGGAACTAGCACAGCACGGGTGAAGTGTGCCCAGGATAGAATAAAACTTAGTTAAAAGTAAAAAAATTGAAAACGGTGGGGATAGCTTACTTAGATGACACAATCAATTAAAGAAAAAGGGTAAATTTCATTTGCACAGGAAACACGTTTCGTGGTTACAGCCCCACTTCATTAGGTCAATAACAGTGCAGCAGTTTATAAAGCCTCAAAGCTCAGAGCACCACAGAGTTGATGTCCTGATTGAATGTAGACAGCTATTTTAGGTGGAACTATAGGGGAGCAGTTAAGGTTGTCAATTAGCATTAGTCCTAAATGTGCGAAGACCACCACTGAAAGCACTATCCAAAACCATAAATACCCAGATGTCAGTAATCACTCTGCCGGCACTCCAAATCCACAAGTAATGTACCTGGTCCACTGCAGATCTCTACTGCACCAGCCAGTCTTTCAGAAACTCCCGCTATGATACAATATGACCCACATGAAGGTTTGAACCCTGTGCAGCCTTAAAGAGGAGCTGTTAGGTATAAGGTCTCAGAGAAAATAAACACATATATCAGTAGCTAAAGATTGGCTGTACTTACATTACATATGCATTTCACTGTCCACGTTTGGATTTCACAGAATTTGTATATAGTATATGCAGAGAATGATGCTCCTGACAGCCCATGGCAGGTTCCATGTTTGTGAAGCCAAATGTGTCGTCATGTCCTGCCTGCTTCTGATCACAGAACAGCTCATACAGAATAACACAGTGTGCAGTGAATATTAATGAGCCATGTGGCTAGGAACAATAGCGGACTCCTGCAGAGTACTCTTCACGGAGATTTATCTGTGCTGTGGCTAGACTGAGTTAGAAGCTGCTGAAACTTGATCCCGTCTTCTCCTTAGCAGCCGAGGGGAGGGCCCCAGAATGCTTTGCAGTATGGAATGCGGCTTGCGTCCTCCTTAGGAGCTTAGCTTTGGTGATAAGCACACATTAAATGTAAGAGAGATTTTTATCTTTAGTAATGTCTTTTTGGCTTCTGTCTAAACTGTTTAACACAGGAGAATAGAGGTTTAAATTAGCTTCTGCAGCCTGACAGTTACTCTTTAATAACAGACAAATAGAGAAAAATCCAAGTCAGGTTTGCCGGATCACTTATGTCTTCCAGTCCTGAGGAAGAAACAGGCGGAATGGTGGCGTTGTGGTTAGCACTCTTGCCTTGCAGAGCTGGTTCTCCGTTGGGATCCAGCCTGGGCACTAACTGCACCGAGTTTGTATGTTCTCCCTGTGTCTGTGTGGGTTTCCTCCAGGCTCTCTGGCAATCACGTGCAGGGGGGGGGGGGGGGGCATCTGGCTGTAAAACGATGCTCCACCTCTGGATGCAATAAGCCCCGCCCTTCCAGCGGGAAACCCCGCCCGCTGGAAGGTTCTCCCCAACTGGGACACTTTGGAGTAAAGAGGTGCCATACAGGATTTCTAGTGTAACCATCCTCACAGCTGTGTGGGAGCAGGTAAGATAGTGTCTCTCTGATGACAGTGACCTGTCCCTCCCCCAGCATCCACAGTGACCTCTCCCTCAACCTTCCACCCACAGGGACCCCTCTTCCTCCATCTAGTACCCATACTGACATCTCCCTCCCCAGCATTAGCACTGCAGTGATCCTGCCTTCCCCAGAACCCACACTGACCCCTACCTCCCCCAGCACCTACATTGACTTTTCCCTCCCCCCGCAGCACCCTTCCTGTCCCCAGCAGCACCCATAGTGACCTCCTCCAGCACCCATAGTGACCTCCTCCAGCACCTAAACTGACCTCTCCCTCCCCCAGCACCCCCAATGACTTCCCCTTCCTGCGGGACCCACACTGACCTCTACTTCTCCCAACATCCACCCCTTACCCCCCATAGGTAGCACCCAGTACTCACACTCACATTACCTCAAGCACCTGCACCCGGGCCTGATAGTGTACCCAGTACTCACACCTGCACACAGCCTCCACATGGCCCCCACTATCTGCACCAAGAGAGTAACCAGCTCAGGGTGACCCAAACTACTAGGAATGTATAGGGGGATAAAATGAACCATAAAGCCCTCCTACTAAAAAAGCAAAGCTTGGTGTAATTTGCCTTCTTAAAACAGAAGGAAATTTGCAATAATTCAGTAATAAATGAACATTTGTGGTTACCCACAATGCACTACTACTGAATATTCAAATGATCCCTTTTCGCCCTTGTTAAGCCAAGCAAGCATCTAGAACCGCTGGTGTATAGCAAGCTTATAGCTTTAGGTTTTACACAGCCGTATCAAACCCACATGTAGACAGCATGTTTCGGACTTTTGGTCCTCATTAGTACATGGCAGGGATTGATAAGGCTGTATGAAATAGGGCTTGGACGAGTACAACAGAGTAACCAAGCAGCTCAGGGTGACCCAAACTACTAGGAATGTATAGGGGGATAAAAGGAACCAAAAAGCCCTCCTACTAAAAAAGCAAAGCTTGGTGTAATTGCTTGGTGGGTGCTTATCTGCACCAAGCACCCACTTATTCAGTACCCGAACCCAAAGTATCTGCATTCAAAACCCTTGTGATGCCCAAAGCCCACCCATAGCCAGCACCCAGTATAGGCATGGCGCCAAGTATTCGCACCCATGTCACACCCAGTACCTGCACCCAGCACCCACACGACATCCAGTACATGCACCCAAATCTCACATGGTACTAAGTACTTGCAATCAACACCCGCATGACACTCGATACCCACCCATAGCCAGAACCCACATGACACTCTGTACTCACACCCAGAACCCACATGGCACTCTGTACTCACACCCAGAACCCACATGGCACCCAGCATCTGCCTTCAGCACCCACATTGACAACCAATACTCCCTAGCCAGAAATGAGGACAGGGAGGGGGTTTGCGAGGCTCCTTTTTTAAATTTGAGCACCCCCCGCTTAAAGCGGATCCGAGATGAAAAACTAACTATAACAAGTAACTTGTCTATATATCTTATCTAAAGTTTAGATAGTTTACACAGCAAATCTCGCTGCAAACAGCTTTAACCTGCTGAGCGGTCTGGACGAGCTCAGCTCGTCCATCACCGCCGGAGGCTGCCGCTCAGGCCCTGCTGGGCCGATTTTAATGAAATAAAAAGCAGCACACGCAGCCGGCACTTTGCCAGCCGCGTGTGCTGCCTGATCGCCGCTGCAGCGCGGCGATCCGCCGCGTTCAGCGGCGAAAGAGGGTCCCCCCCAGCCGCCCGAGCCCAGCGTAGCCGGAACAAACAGTTCCGGCCAGCGCTAAGGGCTGGATCGGAGGCGGCTGATGTCAGGACGCCGGCTGACGTCCATGACGTCACTCCGCTCGTCGCCATGGCGACGAGGTAAGCGAAACATGGGAGGCCGCTTATTGCGGCCTTCCGTGTTACTTCTGGCCGCCGGAGGCGATCGGAAGAACGCCTCCGGAGCGCCCTCTAGTGGGCTTTCATGCAGCCAACTTTCAGTTGGCTGCATGGAATAGTTTTTTTTTTATTTAAAAAAACCCTCCCGCAGCCACCCTGGCGATTTTATCAGAACGCCAGGGTGGTTAATAGAATAAGAATATTTCTTCCTGTGATACAATGACAGCAGCCATGTTGTTTGTAAACATTACACAGAGGCAGGCTTATCTGCATCTTGAGCAAAGAAAACTAATTCCCCCTCCTCCTCCCTCCTCCCCTCTGCCTCTGAAATCTCTGGCTAGTACTACCTCCCCCTCCTCCTGCCCAGACTGAGCTCCCATGAGCCCTTGCTAGTGTCTGAAAATGCCTAGGCTCTCTGAAACCCTGTGGGAGTGGCTTGTTTAGTTTATAGGGAATTAGAGCATTAAAACAAAAACAAAAACATATTTGGCTTGAGGAATGCTCTATAAACAATAGGAAAGGAACACAATTATGCAATGAGTAAAAGTTCATCCCGGATCCACTTTAAGGACCCTCTGCACTCTGCCCTGCTCTCAGTTTTTCTCCCACATCCCAAAAAACATACAGATAAGTGAATTGGCTTCCCCTAAATTTGGCCCTAGACTATGACACATATACTGCACGATACATACATAGACATATGACTAAGTTTAGCCGCCATCAGTAACATATTTTAAACTTTAAAGGTAATCTGATGTGAAAATAAACTTATGAACTAATGATTTGTACAGTATGTGTAGTACAGCTAAGAAATATAACATTGGTAGCAAAGATATGAGTCTCATATTGTTTCCAGTACAGGAAGAGCTAAGAGACGTCACTTGTTATCTATGCAAAAGAGCTTCTCTGAGCTCTCCAACTAATTTAGTCAGAGAGCAGTGCAATTTTCTAAGCACTTATACATCAAAGAAACAGTGAAATACAACTTCAAATAAGATTTTACTGCAGAGAAGTTCAAAGGGTCATTAGCTCTGCTCTGTTTCATAGTTTAACATGCAGAGTGTAGGTTGTAAACTGCAAATATGAGAGAATGATGCAATGTTATAAAAAAAAAAAAAATTAAACTCTTTTCTTTACTACTAATGTTCTATTCATTATCTGTACTACACATACAATTCATTATATCATAAGGGTTTTTTTTTTGCTTTCTTACTTAGGGTCACTTTAACCATTTCTGCCGCCCGGACGTCAGCTGCGATGCCGCGCTTCGGCGCACTGTCGCTCGCGATCACGGGCGCCCCCCCGTGGTGTCCCCCGGAAGCCCTGGGATCAGTGAACGGGAACATGTTTCCCGATCACCGATCCGTGTCCCCAGCAGAAAAACCGAAGCGCTCTTACAAGAGGCTTCAGTCTTTCTGCGCGTAAACATTTCCACAAAATTTCCCACACCAAAATATTACCCAAATAAAATTTTTAATGGAAAAAAAAATTACAATAAAAAAAAACAAAAAAACATAAATAGTTACCTAAAGGTCTGAACTTTTTAAATATTCATTTGAAGGGGGTATACTACGAACATTTTTTAAATTATAAGCTTGTAAATGGTGATGGACGCAAAAAGGAAAAAATGCACCTTTATTTCCAAATAAAATATTGGCGCCATACATTGTGACAGGGACATAATTTAAATGGTGTCATAACCGAGACAAACGGGCAAATAAAATACATAGGTTTTAACTATGGTAGCGTGGATTCTTTTAAAGCTATAATGGCCGAAAACTGAGAAATAATGATCTTTTCCATTTTTTTCTTATTAATCCTGTTAAAATACATTTATAAAAAAATAATTCTTAGCAAAATGTACCACCCAAAGAAAGCCTAATTAGTGGCGGAAAAAAACAAGATATAGATCAATAAATCGTGATAAGTACTGATAAAGTTATTAGCGAATGAATGGGAGGTGAAAATTGCTCTGATGCATAAAGTGAAATATCCCAGCGGGCTGAAATGGTTAATCTTGCAGTTCACTAATACATCTGAAACAATGTAAAACATTTCAGTCGCACTTATTAGACTTTAATCCCTTCCTTGAGTTATACTATGCGGATTAGAGAAAATCCCTTAGAAAATCTGTGAAGATAATCATATGAACTGTGGCTAATCCACGTATTATGAATTCAGGTACTTCCACTGCTGTAAGTTAGGCATGTAAGGCATGATTTCAGTGCATAGACTATAAAACAGGGTCTGGGCTTTCATAGGGGTAAACTGGGGGACATCCTCAACAAACTTATTCACAAAACAGTCTTTAGTTTAGACAAAAGGATTTTTTTTTAGGAACAGCCGAAAGTCTTTATTCTTCAGTATAAAATACTCTCGATTGCAGCCATGAAATGTAGACAGTTGAATACAAAAGACCTATCCTACAGAACCATAGGTTGCCTGACACGTGTTACACGGCCAGAAGCCGCTTCCTCAGAGGCACACAATTATGTAGGTATCGAATCAATACCAGAGCAAAGGGACCGTAATCTGAGAGGAAGAGAAATCCCAGAAGTCCACAGTGTAGCAGCAGGAACGTGCAGAGCAGTCCTCTGGGCTTTCATAGGGGTAAACTGGGTGACAGCCTCAACAAACTTCTAAGGGTCCACAAACCAGGGGGACCAATTGCCTATACCACAAAATGTTACTGCCAGTAAAATATTAAACTGTAAGGGCCCATTCACACGAGAAGTGCTTTTCGGAGCATTTTGCAATTCATTATCGTTTTTTAAAATCGCTCCCATTCACTTTTATTAAAATCGTGGTAAAATTCGCAGAAAAATCACTGTGGTTTTGCAATCATGTACATAAAAATCACGCGATCGCAAAACTGATTTTTTTTTTTTTTACAATAATCATTTATGAATGATTTAAGGCTGGTTCAGACGGACGCTTGTGGAGCGTTTACCGCAAGCATTCGAAATGACGCGGTAAACGCTCCCATTCAAGTGAATGGGAGCGTTTACACCGAGCTTTTGCGCGCGTTTACACGAATGCGGCGTTCGGGCCCCGATTTTCGCTAGCGTTCGGGCTGCCCCTGGAAGCGACATGTAGCTTGCAGGGGGCGGCCAACCGCGACGGCTAATGTTCCCCTAGGGGAAGAAAAGATGTGACCGCATCGGAACGCGACACAAAGGCTACTGAAAGCCTGACCGCGCAGCAGCCGCAATGCCCCCAAACGCGACGCCATGCAGACGTCCGTCTGAACCAGCCCTTAGTCAGAGTTTGCCCATTATGAAATATTTTCTTACCCTTATTTATATTCTGAAATGTATCACAGATGGTAACATCTTTATGCTTGTCAGACGCAGCTCTGTGGAATGTCTGTGTTTGAGAATCCCGAAGCCAGTGAAAATAATGCCTGGTCTCCCAGAAGGCCTCTGGGAGGAGAATTCTGCATAGCTTAACAGCCTAGGCTAAGCATCTCTGGGAGGGCGGAGCTACATACCAATATACAGTAATATATAGCTATAGGAAGTGTTTCTGATGCTGAAACCTGGAAAATTCCCATAAAAGTGGGTATCCTGAATAATTAACTATGTTCTTCTATATGTCACTACAGGGCCTTTTTAACCATAATTCAAGAAGAATGGTCACTATTAGGGATAGGGGAGTGGATTGAAAATTAAAGAGAGTCTTTAATCTCAAATTCTTACAATAAAAAGCATACCATTCTATTCATTATGTTCTCCTGGGCCCCACTTTGCTGTTTCTGCCGCTCCCCGCCGCAATCCTGGCTTTTAATCGCCAGTTTAAGGCAGTGTTTACAAACAAAAAACATGGCCGCTAACCAGGAAGTGATGTTTGTATATATCTCATGTTACAGTGTACTACAGGTTTTTATTATATAGAGAATTATCTGCACTCCAGTCTGGTTTTCTCACAGTTCTCAGCATGAGATAAGCATCTTCCTTCTACCTTTGAGAGCTCTGTCTGTGAGTAGTAAACAAAGCACACAGAGCCTGCAGGGGGCGTGGAGGGGGCGTGCATAACTTCTCCCTATCACTGCAGAGGCAGCACATTCCTCCCTGGGTCGACAAAGCTTGATAAAGAAAAGAAGATTAGATATATTACAGAGACAGTGCAACTAGAAAAGGCTGCAGTAATCCAGACCACATTAGAACAGGTATAGGAATTTATAGGATAGAAGAAATAAGGCAGAACATTTTGTTACAGAGTCTCTTTAAAAACCACTTAAGGACCAGGGGATATTACAGTGATCGGTGCTGCGTGGGCTCTACAGCCCGCAGCACCGATCAGGTATGTGCCAGGGCGATCAGACTTCCCCCCTTTTTTACCCACTAGGGGGATGTCCTGCTGGGGGGGTCTGATCGCCGCCGGCTATTATTGATTTGTGGGGGGGCTCCTCAAAGCCCCCCTCCGCAGCGTTTTCCGGCCTCACCTCAGTTCCCTCCCTCCCTCTTCCCATCTGAGTGGCGCAGGACGGATATCTTCTGCCTATCAGATGCTGGCGATCCCCGGCCGATCAGAGGCCGGGGATCGCCGATCTACGTCACGGCGCTGCTGCGCAGCAGCGCCGTATGATGCAAACAGCAGGGATTTCTTCTCCGCCTGTTTACATTATGAGTGCGAGCCGCGATCGGCGGCTCGCACACTGTTCACGGAGACAGTCTCCGTGAACTGGCATGGAAAGGCCTTTCCATGCTATACCACTAACGACCCGCCGACGCCTATCGGCGTTAGGCGGTCGTTAAGTGGTGACCATACATCAGACGACTCAGTGGCCAAACAACCATACGTTCCGATTATTATAATGGAATTGGATGAAAATCGGTGCCGGCAAGTACATGCCAATCGATTATGCGACCAATTCCGGGCTGAAATTGGACGCATGAATCATTCGGACATGCTGCAAGATGTAGGGCCAACCAGCTTGATTGGGTGCGCAGCGGTAATGGTGAACGATATCGGGACAAGCGACGAACATGACAAAACCCCTGCCACTGTCCCCCCTACTGTGTAATGTACCCCTCCAGGGCCTAGCACACTATGTCCGTGTCCACTGATTTTCCACCGCTGGCCCCATCCTTTATCCATACAAGTGCCCCATGTGGTTGCCGAAGTATCGTGGGCGTGCTCACGTACGCTGACAACCACATGAGGCGCATGTATGGACGAAGGATGGAGCCAGTGGTAGAAAAGCGGTGGACACAGACAGGTAATGTATAGTGCACTAGGCTCTGGAGGGGAAAATTACACATTAGGGGGGACCAGGGGCGTAACTAGAAATCACTGGGTCCCCCTGCAAAACTTTAGATGGGGCCCTATTCCCCTGCACACTTAATAGGGACTTTCTACAAATCTTTGTCTTCAAAACTTTGTATGATTCCTTATCAGTGGCAGAGCAGATGCAGTCATTAGAACAATTGGGCAAAGAGCAGAAAGTTTTTTTCTCTCCTTGCCCTTAGTTGTCAGTCTCTCAAGACAGGGCCACCTGCAGCTGCATCCCTTGCAGGGTCTATTGTTACGACTCTGGGGAGGGTACAGCGACAAGCTGGCAAGGTGGTGGATGTGGCATCAACCGGCCAATTCCAAGTCGATTTCAGCATGAAATTGATCAGGAATTTGCATGTGGTGTATGGGCAACTGACACATCTCCCTCTAATCAGATTTGATAAGTGAGAGATTTGTCGCTTGGTCGAATCTGCCCATCATTGAAAGATGTCTAGCTGCCTTTAGTGTTAGGGATACCTAGGGAGGGGATAAAGTCAATGGCGTAGCTAAGGAGCTATGGGCCCCGGTTCAAGTTTTACATGGGGCCCCCCAAGCACTTTAAATATAACAATTGATATGGCGCACCAAAACCTACCAAGGACAACAACAGTGTCAGAGGTGCAAGTAGGGGATGAGAAACAGTTTGTTAATTATTATGACTATGTACAGTACCTATAGAAGTGGTTGTTACCAACACAGGGCCAATAAAGAGCTAATATTGTGCTTGAGGGAGGGCCCCTCGGGGCCCCTCTGACCCAAGGGCTTGATGCAGTTCCTATGTCTGCAACCCCTATTGCTACGCCATTGGATAAAGTTGTGCTCATGGATCCAAGGAGTTAATTAGAGAGGAATAATGCTATTGTTGTTATCAACTATTCCTGTGCCAAGAGAAACATCACTGATCTCTAACAGAAATACAACCATACCATATATTTCAATCGGTCACTGTCATCGCATCAATCTCACTAAAACAGTCAGCAGATTCAGACGCCAGATCTGGGGGTACGACAGGTTATGGTCACACAGCACATACACAGATCTTTCCTGTGTCCTTAGAGTCATGCTGGTCTTTGTAGTCCTCTGGCATGAAGGCTCCCCTGAGAGAGGAGGAATGCTACGTTGCTATGTGTGGCATTATATGTGTGTGGTATAGGTCACTGTGTCCTTATGGCCCATACTCACGGGCTACAATTGTCGCCGCAACCACGTGGCGCGCGCGTGTTGCGGCGACAGGTCGCCCGTGAGTATGGCGCCCGCACCCCGAACCGTCGCTCGTAGCTGCTGTCGCCAGGCGATTGGCGGCGGTAAATCACATGGCGACAGTTGCCTCCGCAACTTCGCCGCAACTGTCACTAGTCCGCGTGTGTATGCGGACTAGCGACAGCAACCTAATAGCCGGAGCATTGAGTTTCCGGCAGGGGGGAGGAACGTCGGCGACAGCTTCCGTCGCATCCCTAGTCCCACTTCCGCGGTGTGTATGCGGAGGGACCTGTCGACGAGCTGTCGCCGAAATGTCGCGCACACGCTCCCGTGTGCTAGCGACAGGCAGCAAAAGTAGCCCGTGAGTATGGGCCATTAGAGTCATGCTGGGCTTTGTAGTCCTCTGGCTTGCAGGTTCCCCTCAGAGAGGAGGAATGCTACGTTGCTATGTGTGGTATTATATGTGTGTGTGGCATTGGTCACTGTGTCCTTAGAGTCATGCTGGGCTTTGTAGTTCCCTGGCTTGCAGGTTCCCCTCGGAGAGGAGGAATGCTACGTTGCTATGTGTGGTATTATATGTGCGTGGCTTAGGTCACTGTGTCCTTAGAGTCATGCTGGGCTTTGTAGTCCTCTGGCTTGCAGGCTCCCCGCAGAGAGGGGAAGAGGAGGAATGCTACGTTGCTATGTGTGGCATTATACGCAGCACGGATTACACTTGATCTTTACCCCTATAATCAGCCTTATATGCATTCAGCAGGATTATCTCCAGATCGCCATGTGCTGGCAAGTCAGAGCTCACAGCCACAATGATATCAGCTGCACAGCCACTGAGAGGCACCGAATATAACACAAGTGTGACTGCTGCACTGGAAGAGGCTGTCTGCCTGAAGAGTGATGGTTATTGTCCTTCATAAAACAGATAGAGAAGATTCAAGTACCTCTATTACAGTGCACTTCCTTCTTCTCATCTGCCAATGGGAAATTCCACTGTTTTGTTAGGAAAATTTAAAGAGGGAGTAACCAAGGATTGAACTTCATCCCAATCAGAAGCTGATACCCCCTTTCCCATGACAAATCTTTTCCTTTTCACAAACGGATCATCAGGGGGCTCTGTATGGCTGATATTGTGGTGAAACCCCTCCCACAGTGTGATGTCATAGCCATGGTCCTCCTGACATCACACTGTGGGAGCCACGTTGCATTGTGGGAAATAATGGCTGTTTCCAACTGCCAAGCAACCAGTATCTCCCTCATATATATAACTTTTTAGCCTATAGCGTTGTTATTGGGTGTGGTTATAAATTGTGTTGATGCTGTCTTGTTTATTTCATGTCTGCCAGCAGTAAAGATGATGACATGCAGGCTGATTGTGGATCAAACAGCATGAATAAATTACATGGCAAATATCAATAATCTCTTGATCTCTCTTCTATTTCTTAATTCTTTACTTGTATTGATTTATATTTTTTCCCTTTTTCGCTAAAGTCCCTCTTTAAAACGTACCTGAAGCAAAAAAAAAGGGGGGGGGGAGGGGGAAGATTGAATACTGATCTCTGGATCAGGGCTGGATTTACCATAAGGCACTGTAGGCCCGTGCCTACAGGCATCTGATGATAGAGAGGCAGCTCACTCCCCTCCCGGAGCACCTCCCTCCCTATGCAGAGCCTGATGAGAGTGTAACTGAGAGGTTACTCACCCTGCTCTTGGCATTCCACTGACGAGATCTCCCTTCAGTCAGGGGTACCTCTAGCTACTTAATACTGAGGGTACCTTTGGCTACCTAATACTAAGGGGCACCTGTAGCTACCTATAACAGGCAAGGGAAGTAAGGGAGAAGTGACAGCTGGGACAGTGAGCACAATTGCCGTGCAGTTTGGCGGGGGTTTGTAGGTTCATGGAGGGAGAAATCTAAAGTGCCAGGACATCTGTGCCTATAGGCTCCTGTGAGGTAAATCCAGAGGTTTCCCCCACCTCCTCGACCCCACCGATATAGCGATAGGTACCTCTGAACACATTTGACAAGGGTTTGCTCCAACGAGTGCGGCTGCACTGTGAAGGTGCGAGTGCAGCCTGTGCAGTAGCTGCTTGTGCAAGGTTAGATCTGTCTTTGCTAGAACAGCTCTGTGCTACTGCGTAGGTGCAGGAAGTATTTTTGTCTTTGCAGTGTGACCGTAAATAGACGGGAGCACAACCGAGAAGAGGAAGAGGGCCCTTGATGAGTCCAGCACTGACAGCGAAACACGTTGGGAGGAGCTAGCACAGAGCATGCACACCCATTGATTTATATACAGAGTGCACTTACAGCATGGCAGCTGTATTGGGAGTATAAGGGGACATAGGAAATGCAGGACGCCGCAGAAGACCAGGCCAGCCGACAGCACACCATTTGTTATGCCTGTTAACCATGGGATTTTGGGAGTATATCTGCTTTTTAAGCCTGTTCTAATAAAGGGATTATTTCACTGTAAGACTCTCTCTTAGAAATTCCTTGGAAACTTGTGAGGTTTTGCATTTTGTCAAGTGTTATGTCCATAACAGGGGGTTGTAACATTCAAAAACAAAAACAATTGCCTAAAAATAGTTAGTGCCCCAATATATATTGTTTTTACCTGGTTACTGCCTTTGCTGAACTTTGCTGAACAGGATTATGGGAAGTATTTTTTTTGTTTTATTTTTTTAGCTACAGTAACAAGCTTATCTCAAAATCAAAATAACAGAACCTTCCCATTTCAGATAAGATATAGACACTGTGACCAGAAGGTAATTGAATCCCCCTCGCTTTAGAGCAGTGGCCCTCAAACTAAGTCCCGAGGGCCGAATGCGGCCCCCTGAGGATTTTCTACTGCCCCCCCCCCCACACACACAAAATGTATTACTTATAGATGTTAAAAATTGGCAGCCCACATATAGAATAGCAGTGCTGACACGACCCTTTCACATGGAAGCCAAAAATAAGTCATTCACTGGCTTCCAATCATTTACTGTTGTCCAATTAGACGGCAGGCTGTCACATGGGTATGCTTCTTTGTCTGACCTGCAAAGACTTCTTCGGATTGTGCTGCAGGATTTTGCAGGCCATTTGGTGACATTATGGCTAACATATGACTTGCTATGTTAGGGTCACAATATCTGCACTTGCTGTGTTGGTGACATAATAACTGCACTTGCTGGGTTGGGGGCATCAGGCATGGTCGGAAGAGCACATTTCCGTTTCCGGGACAATTCCGCATACCGTCATACCGAAATTCCACATACCGGCACATTCCGGCGGTATTCCGTGGTATTCCGCATGTATTTTCCATAATTTTTATCCGGACTTCCGTAATTTTCGAATGATTGTGTCTATGTTGTCTATTGTCAATAAAGTTGTTGTATATTACGGAAACGTGATTGAAAACTTTACTTTCGTAAATTTCAGCCTTTTTTTACGGAAATGCTGTTTTTTTATATGTGCATTGTTTGGGGGGTGGCGCCCAGGCGGAATTTCGCGTCCATGAGCTTGTTGTCGTGATTGGTCAACTCATTCTGCATCTCCTGATTGGTCAATTCATTCCGATTCCGATTTTGCTGGAATTCCGCATTATTCCGCAATCCGGTTTGACGTTTCCGGATTCCGCGGAACCATGCGGAAACCCCAATTCTGGCGGAATTTCGGTATTTTAGCTTCCGCGGAATTCGGAAGCTCATGCCTGGGGGGCATACTATCTGCACATGTTAAAATGATCTATTTAAATGGGAGACATTAGGGCTGCACATGTTAATAGAAGCTGTCTACACTACCTAGGTACAATGTCATGTTTCTCTACATCATTTTATGTATACTTCGGCCCCCCAGTAGTCTGAAGCAGGGCCGGTTTAAGCAACAATGGGGCCCCAGGGCAAAATAAACCTGCCCCCCCCAACAGATACCCCAGAACAAAAATTGGCATTAAGGGACCTTTTTTGCAGCTGGTATAGTCAGGGTGTGAAGCCCCAATCGGTCGAAGCCCAGCCTGCGTGGAGGACAAGGGGGTTAAAAAATTTCAGGAGGGGGGACCCCACATATTTTTTTTTTAAATTCCCACACTCTAGTCTAAACATAATTTTTTGGGGGGAAAATAGGAAAAAATGCCAGGAATCTTCATACAGCCATATTGCGGCTGTATAGCGATCCCTGGCCAAAGCGCTGCGGCTGCGTATGGACTCCCTGGAAACCCCGTCAGGAAATTTATTGCTCTTTCTTTTGATACATGTAGAATTACACTACCGTTAGGTTTGCTACTAAAAGTGTCATTTACCGCATTTAAAAGTATACTTTTTCCTTCGAAACTTTAAAATCAATTTTCTCAAAAACTATAAGGTCTTTTTGAAAAATTGTTTTTTCCTCTTATTCCCAATGATCAACTTAACATATCCTGCAAATTTAGGGTTTCTAGCATTTAAGGTGGTTTTGCTATTAACCATTAAAGTCGGCGGGTTTTTAAATGTGTATTGTTTTCCCTTTGAAACTTTAAAATCGATTTTCTCAAAAACTATAAGGTCCATTTTAATTTTTTTTTCCTCTTGTAGGCACTGGGGGCCCCTACAAGCTCTGGGGCCGTGGGGCAATTGCCCCCTCTGCCTCTATGGTAGCACCGGCCCTGGTCTGAAGTATGTTTATCCGGTTCTTGATCAAAAAAGTTTGGGGACCCTTGCTTTAGAGAGTTCACACAGTAACTTAAAAAGGAACTGTCAGCCGTACTATCTCAGAACCCCCCCCCCCTGCCCCCCCACATATATAAGTATATAAATATTTGCTCTACTTAACATATGTATAACACTGTCCACGTTTTGATTTTAGTGATTTTTCTACAGTAAAAAAAGAGAAAGTCCTTCTTAGCATTTCCCATTTTAGCTGTGGCTATTTTTAAGCCAATCCTGTTGTCATTTCCTCCCTTACTCTCCTCTGCCTGATTGTCTATGCATTGCCCACCCTCCACTATAGAAAGTGCATTGTCTCAGCATGAGAAATATTGGCCAATCAGAGAGGAACAGAGGTGTGGGAGGGGAAAACAGGAGGGAAAGAGGCTTCAGCCAATCAGGCTGCATTAGTTAAGTCTGAGGGGAAGTAGAGAAGAAAAAAGGAAAACCCAGCATGCCCTGCAACTTCCTTTGTGTGTATCAAATTTTGTGTGTACCGAATAAGAGTCAGGTAAACTGGATAATGATCATTTATCAACAAGAAAAGTAATAGTGATTTTAACTTTTAGATTGCCTGGTTAGCATCCTTATTACTTGTTTACCAGATAAAAATAAAGAATTGATTTTTGATTTTATGCCCGATAGTTACTCTTTAAACCTGTTATTTAGGTGATATTTGCTGTAGTGCTTCTTCAACACCAATCCAAAATCCAGAAAGCAGACTGGAAGAGACATGCTAATAAAATGCACTGCATACAGAGATCGAGAGCACATAATGTACATGGAAAACAATAATAGGTTTCTTGACACCACGTAAGGAAAGTTTTAAGAGCTGTAGGATAAATGTGATGGAGATCATGGGCGTAACTAACGGGGATGCGACCCCATCAGCCGCAGGCGGGCCCCTCTAGGGCCCCTCAGCTGTGTGCGGGGGGAGCGCTGCCACCCACCCGATTCTATGACCCCCCAGCCAGGTATTGAACTGGCCGTGGTGTCTAATAGATGCCGCGCCAGTTCATTCCCCGCAGCCCGCAGTCTCCTGGGAGGCAGAGCAGGGCTACGGGAAGATGGCTGCCGAAGCCCTGCACTAAAGACTTTTTGTGTCTCCAGTACAGGGCTTCGGGCGCAATCTTGCCATAGCCCTGCACTCTGCCTGTCAGCGCGGGAGATGTGCTGCAGGAGGATCGTCGGGGGAGCTGCGCACCAGAGGCCGGGAGAGGAGACTTCTGCCAGGTGAGTTCATTGTTTTGTTTTTTTTACAGGTGCATTTTATTTTAATAACTGCTGCCCACTGTATGATTTTCTGGTGACTGCTGCCAACATTGCAATTTTCTGGTGACTGCTGCCCACATTGCAATTTTTCTGGTGACTGCTGCCCACATTGCGATTTTTCTGGTGACTGCTGCCCACATTACGATTTTCTGGTGACAGCTGCCCACTTTACGATTATTTTCTGGTGACTGCTGCCCACATTACGATTTTCTGGTCACTGCTGCCCACTTTACGATTATTTTCTGGTCATTGCTGCTCACATTACGATTTTCTGGTGACTGCTGCCCACATTGCGATTTTCTGGTGACAGCTGCCCACTTTACGATTATTTTCTGGTCACTGCTGCTCACATTACGATTTTCTGGTGAATGCTGCCCACATTGCGATTTTCTGGTGACTGCTGCCCACATTGCGATTTTCTGGTGACTGCTGCCCACTTTACGATTATTTTATGGTGAAATGCTGCCCACTTTACGATTAATTTCTGGTGAAATGTTGCCCACTTTACGATTAATTTCTGGTGCATTACGATTATTTTATGGTGAAACGCTGCCCCATTACAATTATTTTATAGTGAATCTCTGCCCCATTACGATTATTTGGCACCTGTGGGTGGGGGGGGGGGGGCATCCAAATTTTCGCAGGGGGGCCCAGTGATTTCTAGTTATGCCCCTGATGAAGATATACTGTAGTTAAACAGTACAAGCTCCATTTTCTAGCTACAATCTGGCCCCGGGACAAAATTAACCTGGGAGCTTCCCAGAAAGACCCCCCCCCCTCACACACCTAACCCCCTCCTGCACTAGGTAGGGGTCCCATTCTTGATTCCATATACCCCCCCCCCCCCCCGAGGGTCCCCAAGCTGATGCCCTTGCCTCATCAGGTCTCCCCCCAACTGTTTATGGGGGTTTAAAAGGCATTTTAGGTCAGGGTGTGAAGTTATCAACTAGGAGAGAACTCAGGAGGAAAAATGAATTGCATTTAATCCAGTGTGTCTACATAACAAGGTGGAACATTGAAGTCCACAGGATGGGAAGAACTCATCTCTGGTTACTGCAAAAATAAACACTACAGGTTCTAGCTGCACAGCTGCTAAAAGAACTGCTACACAATGCATTTTTTTCAACCTGAAAAGCTAATTTCCAAAGGTAATATTTACAATTTACCCTACAATACAACATAATCGCTTTCAGATGGAGGCTTGCTAATGGGGGAACAGACCCTTCATTCACCGGGAAGGGTGTTTGTGTGTCGGTGGGTTAATGGAGGTCCAAACGTGGCCGGAGCCATGGAGAACCTCAAAATTCCATATGAATTCAGGAGATCGACTACAGAGTATGTGTTGTTGCCCCACCTGATATAGGCAAGGGGAGTCACGGCGGCCACTCTTTTTTAAGGGGGACATAGACTGTGCCCCAGGGACGTCGCAAGCCACAAAGATCAGTGGCACGTGCCCTGGATCTATTCTGGGGTGCCCCGGATTTCCCCCAGGCAAAGACAGCTGTGTTGCCCCAATGAAGGGCATGCTGGGAGCTGTGGTACATCAATCGGAGGTATGATGGGTGCTATGGTGCCTCTATGTGGACATGCAGGGAGCTGTGGCTCTTTTATGGAGGCATGCTGGTAGTTGTGGTGCCTGAATGGGAAGCCTGTGAGAGCATGGGAGGGGGTCCACTAGAAGGTCAGGGAATGCTATGGGGGAACTACCAGATAATCTGGTGGTAGGCCACCAGAAAGCCAGTAATGGCAGCATAGAAGCCAGGTAACTTTGTTTAGTTATATAAGTGACACTGCCTATTTATGTGATTTTTTTTTGTATTAATGAAGCGGAGGCTTCATCCAACATTTTGCTGGGCAGGCCTACGAAGACCGCTGTTAAGTTTATGTACATTTGACTCCACCCATGGTCAAACCCACATTCTGTTGCATGGCCATGCCCATTTTCTAGCTGGAGTGCCCAAAAATGTCCCGGATCTCTTTGGATCCTAGCAACGCCCCCATGGCTATAGGGTCACCACAGGGCGATGAGGAAGGTGTGAACATGGAAGGGGAAACAATGTTTTGTTGGGAACCCTATTCTGTTTAGTTACTATAAGCCCCTGTTTTCACTCAGGGGGGTTGCAGTGAGATATGGCCGGCCGGCTGAGGAGAGGTCTCACCTGATCTGGTGGCCGATGTGTCATATGGGTTAATCAGCATGTAGGCATGTGTCCTGTTCCAGGAGGACCTTGTCATCCAAGTCCGTTCCCCTGCCTAAGTGGGACACATGCCTACATGCTGATTAACCCATATGGGCACATCAGCCACCAGATCAGATGAGACCTCTCCTCAGCCCAGCCGGCCATATCTCACTGCAACCCCCCTGAGTGCACTCTCTCTCTCAGGTGAGACCTCTCCTTGGCTGGATTTGAGGCAAGGACACCAAGGCCAGTGCCTAGAGCACCAGGAAGCAAGGGGCGGGCAGTGGGCTGGCACATATGCAATTTAACTGCCAAACATGTAAAGCAGTCACAAACCCAGTTCGCAGCCACCCAGCTTCCACAGGGGCAAGCAGTGGAGCACTGGTCCTGTACTCACCCATCATGTGCTGTACTCCCCCAAAGCACAGCAGAGAATGGGGGGAGCACAGAACCAGGAAAGTATACAGGAAGGACAGGGGGAGCACACAGGATGGGGTGCACAGGACGGTATGGTGTTGGTGGTGGGGGGGGGGGGGGCAGGGTTGGGGAAATTGGCCCTTGGGTGGTAACATGTCCAAATCCAGCCCTGATGGCCACATCTCACTGTAACCCCCCAGAGTGTGCTCTCTCCCTCCCTCCTGCCCTTACAGTTACCCACAACCACTTCCAGTGGCAAATAGGAGCTGCACCCCCCAACCCCCCACACCCACTAATCACAGACTGATCCAGATTGCTCCTCCAGTCAATCACAGGAGTATCACATCCTGGGTTTAGTTGAGATTTAAGCAGGACGACCGTATTTACCATAAGGCACTGTAGGCACGTGGCTACAGGCGCTTGATGATGGAAAGGTGGCTCATTCCCCTCCCTGAGTGTCTCCCTCCCTCCTTCCCTATACAGAGTTCTGAGCAGAGTGTGAATGAGAGGTTACTCAACCTGCTTGTGGCATTCCACAGATGAGATCTCCCATCAGTCAGGGACACCTCTAGCTACGTAATACTGAGGGTACTTCTGGATACCTAATACTAAGGGACACCTGTAGTTATGTCGGACAAGGAAAGTAAGGGAGAAGTGAGTGACAACTGGGCCAGCCGGCACCCTTGCGTTTGTTGGGGGTTTGTAGGTTCACAGATGGCGAGGTCTAGGGTGCCAGGACATCTGTGCCTATGGGCTCCTGTGAGGTAAATCCGGGCCTGGATTTAATGCTGGTGTATTTAAAGACTGGGGAAAATTAGACCTATTTCAGGATTGTAATTGGATCATGAGCTGGAGTCAAAGATAGAAGAATGGTGTAATAGGCTTTCTGCAACATGAATGCTGACACCAGACCTGGGAAGTCTACAGCTGTAAGATACATAACGCAGGAGGCAACAGGTACATCTCCTCCATGTGGTCACACAACAGGATTCTGCCTTCAACATGCCATAGAGTAGAAATGTATAAAGGTGCAGATTAAAGTGGACATGAACTGTTGCACAGGGTGGAAGGGAAACCTAGAGACATGCACCCTGTATGTATTTAGAGAGGAGGAGAGCCTGGCAAATTCCCCCTCATCTGTGACTAAGCACAAGTTGTAATCTGATCTCTCAGCTGTGTCAGCTGGTTGCCACTGCAAAGCAGCTAATTTGTAAGCATAGGATGTTAAACCTAGGGGCTTGATTCACAAAACGGTGCTAACTGCTAGCACGCACGGGTGCTCGGATACCACTTTTCAAAATCCGATCCGATTCGGATCCGGATACCCAGATATCCGATCCGGGTCGGATATCCGATTTCAAAATTTCCCGATCCCCATCGGATATCCGACCCCAGTATCCGGGATATCCGGGAAAATTCGGATATCCGGATAGAAAAAACGGAAGTGGCCTTTAAATTGCTTTAAAAATGTTTTTTTAGGATATATGAGGCATGTAGCAAAGGGGAACACTTTGCCAAGTGTCACGTGGCACTTGGCACATGTCACGTGGCACTTGTCACGAGTCCTGTTTGATTTATGTTTAGTTCTTTTTCTCTTTGTTTGTGTAAGATAATTGTTATTTTCTTTTCTCTTCTCATAACCAGGGCAGTTTCTAGGCTAAAATGCACCCAGGGTGAGGGTGTAAAAATTGCGCCCCTATACCCCCCCCCCACACACACACACACACACCCGCGGAGCCAGGTATATGTGCCCGCATTATAGATTAGCCAGGTCTAGTTGCACTCAGTATAGGTAGCCAGCTATAGGTCCACCCAGTATAGGTAGCCAGGCATAGGTGCTCCAGTATAGGTGCCCGGCTGTTGGTCCCCCCAGTATAGTTGCCCCCAATATAGGTTAGCCAGGTAGGTGCCTCCAGTATAGGTAGCCGGTATAGTTGCCCCCAGTATAGGTTAGATGGGCAGGTGCCCCTAGTACAGGTTAGCTAGGTGGGTGCCTCTAATATAGGGAGTCAGAATAGTTGCCCCCAGCATAGGATAGATAGGTAGTGCCCCCAGTATAGGTTAGTTAGCTAGGTGCCTCCAATATAGGTAGCCAGTATAGTTGCCACAAGTATAGGCCAGCTAGGTAGGTAGGTGCCCCAATACAAGTTAGATAGGTAGGTGCCCCCTAGTATAGGTTAGATTGGTAGCTGCCCCCCAATATAGGTTAGATCGGTAGCTGCCCCCTAGTATAGGTTAGATAGGTAGCTGCCCCCCCAGTATAGGTTAGATAGGAAGGTCCCCCTAGTATAGGTTATATTAGGTAGGTGCCCCCCAGTATAGGTTAGATTAGGTAGGTTCCCCCCAGTATAGGTTAGATAGGTAGCTGCCCCCCAGCATAGTTAGGTGCCCCCCCCCCATAATGGAGGGGAGAGTCAGCCACGGGGAGGGCAGCCCGACCTCGCCCTCCCTTCCTCTCCGCGGGCCGCCCTCCGTGCTCCCCTCTACGAGTGTGATTGCAGAGTGAGCGCAGGGAAGCACTGTTTACAGACAGCAACTCACCTGCTTGTGTTCCAATCGCCGCTCACTCACCGCTGATCTCCTCCTCTGCCTAGCCGATGCTACACACACACTGCTTCCTGTTTAGCCGGAAGCAGCGTGTGTATCAGCGGCCAGGCAGAGGAGGAGATTAGCGGCGAGTGAGCGGCGATTGGAACACAGGCAGGTGAGTTGCTGTCTGTAAACAGCGCTTCCCTGTGCTCACTCTGCAATCACACTCGGAGAGGGGAGCATGGAGGGCGGCCCACGGAGAGTAAGGGAGGGAGAGGTCGGGCTGCCCTCCCCGTGGCTGACTCTCCCCTCCATTACAGTGCCCCCACTCTTCAGCGCTCAGGGCGCCTGCACGGGCCGCACGGCCCTAGAAACGGGCCTGCTCATAACACACACTAACTGGAGGTATTGACGTAATTTATTTTACCCCTACTATCTCTTTGACAATGCTCAGGTATTTACAAAAAGTCCAGGTATCCCTGGCCTTAAAGACACTGTTGCAAAAAAAAAAAAAAAATATGATATAATACATTGGTTGTGTAGTACGGATAATTACTAGAACATTAGTAGCAAGGAAAATATTCTCATATTTTTATTTTTTGATACAGTATATAGTTTTTTTTATAACATTGCATCATCCTCTAATATGTGCAGTATACACACTTCTCAGCAGCATTCTAAATTATTTTACAGAGCAGGATAGTGAACTTTTGAACTGTCCTAGATAACTGGAGTTTCTTATCTCTTCCTGTACTGAAAACAATATTAGACTAAAGCCCCATACACACACTCAACAGCAGTCTTATAGGCTCTAGAGATGTCGCGAACCTCCGATCTTAGGTTCCCGAACCGGGTCCGCGAACTTCCGCAAAAGGTTTGGTTCGCACAAACTTTCGCGAACTGCAATAGACCTCAATGGGGATGCGAACTTTGAAAACTAGAAACACTTATGATGGCCACAAAAGTGATGGAAAAGATGTTTCAAGGGGTCTAACACCTGGAGGGGGGCATGGCGGAGTGGGATACACCCCAAAAGTCCCGGGGAAAAATCTGGATTTGACGCAAAGCAGCGTTTTAAGGGCAAAAATCACATTGAATGCTAAATTGCAGGCCTAAAGTGCTTTCAAACATCTTGCATGTGTATACATCAATCAGGGAGTGTAATTAGAGTACTGCTTCACACTGACACACCAAACTCACTGTGTAACACACCGCAAAAAGCTGATTGTGTAGTGACGGCCGTGCTGGACTGGTGCGCACCATGGCGAAAGTGCAGGCTGTGGTGGTTTTCAAGCCCATATGGTCGCCGAGCTGTGGTAGTTCAATGTTAGAACAACAGTGACTGTCCAGCTGATCAAATTTGGTCTGTCCACAATGAAGCAACGACCTTATTATCTTGGGTGTGCCCCCCTCCCGAGACACTCAAATAACCGGCGGTCATTGCTTCATTGTGATACGCAAGCCCCTTCACCGTGGCAAGGTAATGATCACGGAGGGGAATGGGCACATGTACATGCCTTTTGTTTTGTTGTTGCAGCTGCACTGCAGCCAGAAAAATTAGGCAGGCATGTACATGCACAGGAAAAATTAGTATAGCAATTCAGGAATCCGCCTGGAGTCCTGGACCCTGTTGGATGTGGCGGAGAAGGCAAGCGGCCTGCAGGCAGAGATGCTGTGTGTGGGGACTGACTTAGTCTTCGGGTGGGCTGTAGCCCTCCGGGATCCATGCTTCATTCATTTTGATAAAGGTAAGGTACTGTACACTTTTGTGACTTAGGCGACTTCTCTTCTCAGTGATAAATAATACTTTCTGACAGGACGCTTGAGGCAGGGCAAGACAGAAGTTGGATGGCAAATTGGGACAGCTCTGGCCACAGGTCAAGCCTGCGCACCCAGTAGTCCAAGGGTTCATCGCTGCTCGCAGTGTCTACATCCACAGTTAAGGCCAGGTAGACGGCTACCTGCCGGTCCAGGCGTTGGTGTAGGATGGATCCGGAAGGGCTATGGCAAGGCATTGGACTAAAGAATGTCCGCATGTCCGACAGCACCATGAGATCGCTGGAGCGTCCTGTCCTTGTCTGCGTGGACATAGGAGAAGGATTACTGCCAGTGGCACCTTTATGGCGTTGTGCTGTGACATCACCCTTATACGCATTGTAAAGCATACTTGCCAGGTTGTTCTGCGTGTGCTGCACCCTTTCTGCCTTCAGGTGACTTGGAAACATGTCCACCACTTTGTGCCTATACAGAGGGTCTAGTAGCGTGGCCACCCATTACAGCTCATTCCCCTTGAGATTTTTTATACGGGGGTCCCTCAACAGGCTGGACAGTTTGAAAGACGCCATCTGCACAAAATTGGATCCAGAAGTACTCTCTATCTCCTCTTGCTCTTCCTCAGTGACGTCAGGTAAGACCTCCTCCCCCCAGCCACGAACAATACCACGGGGACGTTGAGCAGCACAAGCCCCCTGCGACGCCTGCTGCGGTTGTTCTTCTGCTGCTGCCTCCTCCTCCTCCACAGAAACACATTCCTCATCATCCAAGTCTGACTCCTCTTCCCTACACGACTCTTCGTCCTCCGCCCCCTCTGTGCTGCCGCAGGTTGAGGAAACATCTGGTTCTGATGTAAATTGCTCCCACAACTGTTCCTGCCGTAACTGTTCCTCTTCACGCTCCTCCACAGCTTGATCCACCATTCTACGCACGGCACACTCCAGGAAGTAAGTGCAGGGGATCAAGTCGCTGATGGTGCCTTCACTGCGACTCACCAGGTTGGTCACCTCCTCAAAGGGCCGCATGAGCCTGCATGCATTTTACATCAGTGTCCAGTTCGGGGCCAGAACATCCCTATCTCCGGAGATTGTGTCCTTCTACTGAAATTGTAGAGGTACTGGGTGACGGCTTTCTCCTGTTCTAGTAGGTGAGAGAACATGAGTAGGGTCAAATTCCAGCGAGTCGGGCTATCACATATCAAGCGTCTCACCGGCAAATGAGACACAACTTCCTGGCCTGCTTCAGGACGTCCTCTAAGCCTGGGTACTTTGGCCCAAATCTTTGAATGACTAGATTCAGCACATGTACCATGCAGGGTACATGTGTCAGCTTTACCAAATTCAAAGCGGAAAGGAGATTGCTGCCGTTGTCACACACCACGTTGCCGATCTGCAGCTGGTGCTGGGTCAGCCACTGATCAACCTGTTTGTTAAGAGCAGCCAGGAGAGCTGCTCCAGTGTGACTCTCCGCTTTGAGGCAAGCCATGTCTAAGATGGCGTGACACCGTCGTACCTGGCATGCGGCATAGGCTCTGGGGAGATGGGGCTGTGTAGCTGGAGAGGAGATCGCGGCACCAGCCAAGGAGGAGGAGGATGATTACAGCGAAAAGGAGGTAGCAGGCGGAGAGGAGGTGGCAGGAGGCCTGCCTGCAAGCCGTAGAGGTGTCACAAGTTTGTCCGCTGCACAGCCACGTACTCCCTGCTTGCCATCGGTCACCAGGTTGACCCAATGGGCTGTGTAAGTAATGTAGCGGCCCTGACCGTGCTTGGCAGACCAGGCATCCGTGGTCAGGTGGACCCTTGACCCAACGCTGTGTGCCAGAGATGACACCACTTGCCTCTCAACTTCACGGTGCAGTTGGGGTATGGCCTTTTTAGAGAAATAATTGCGGCCTGGCATCTTCCACTGCATTGTCCCAATGGCTACAAATTTACGGAAGGCCTCAGAGTCCACCAGCTTGTATGGTAACAGCTGGCGAGCTAACAGTTCCGCCATGCCAGCTGTCAGACACCAGGCAAGGGAGTGACTGGCAGAAATTGGCTTCTTCCGCTCAAAGATTTCCTTCACGGACACCTGGCTGCTGTGGGCAGAGGAGCAGGAACTGCTCAAGGTCAGAGGTGGAGTGGAGGAGGGTGGCTGTGAAGGTGCAAAGGAGAAAGCTGCTGAAGACGCTGCACCTGAAGGAAGAAGAGGAGAAGGAGGGTGGCTTTTATTTTGTGTGCTGCTTTTCCTCTGGTGCTCTTCCCATTGCAGTTTGTGCCTTTTCTCCATGTGCCTTCGTAAGGCACTTGTCCCTACGTGAGTGTTGGCCTTTCCACGGGTCAATTTTTGGAGGCAGAGAGAACAGATGGCTTTGCTCCGATCTGAGGTAGACACACTAAAAAGTTTCCAAACCGCTGAACCCCCCTGTGGTGATGGCACTATGGTGGCCTCAGCAGCTGACGTTGAAGGGCATGTTGGCTGGCTTTCCATAGGTGGCAATACATGGCGCCGGACACTGCCACCAGCTGTTTCTGACAACAAGCTCCCCCTACTTCTTTCAGCAACTCGTCTCCTCCTACTCCTCTCTGACTTCCCCTCTGAACTGTCCCCTTGGTCATCTTGTCTCTTAGGAACCCATGTGGGATCTGTATCATCATAATCACCATAATCACCTTGACCAGCTTTTCTTGCCTCAGACACCTCCAAAACTGCACCAACAGCAGGTACTTTATAATCCTCCTCCTCACACGTTACGTAGTGTCGCCTAACTCACACATATGAGGTGGTGTAACTTGCTTAGCGCCTTCATCTTGTTGTTGCAGTAGTGGCTGGGAATCAGTGATTTCACCACCAAATAACCCCTGCAAAGTGTCAAATGCAGCGGATGTGGTGCTTGTAGTAGTGCTGGTGGCTGCGGGAGATGAGGTGTTCTGTGTTAAATAGGCAACCACGTCCTGACAATCTTGAGAGTTGATGGCACATGCCTTCTTCTGAGCACTGTACTTTGGGCCAGGGCCACACGAAATCACATCAACACGACCTTGCACAGACCTGCCAGTGCCGAGTGGCCTTCCTCTGGGTCTGCCTCTGCCTCTTCCTCTACCTGTTTTGTCCGTTTTGTCCATATTGGGGGGGTTAAAAAGTGAAAGGTATGCACTGACTTGACTAATACAATGTGCAGTCACACAGGTGCAGTTAACAGGTATGCACGGAGTGGTATATCACACTGCATGCACTCATGTAGGTAGGTGGGTGCACTGAACACAACAGGTAGGTATATGCAGTGATGAGGTGGATTTACTGAACACAACAGCTAGGTATATGCTGTGATGAGGTGCGTTCACTCAACACAAAAGGTAGGTATATGCAGTGAGGTGGGTTCACTCAACAAAAAAGGTAGGTATATGCAATAATGAGGTGGGTTCACTGAACACAAACAGTAGGTATATGCAGTGAGGTGGGTTCACTGAACACAAAAGTTAGGTATATGCAGTGATGAGGTGGGTTTACTGAACACAAAAGGTAGGTATATGCAGTGATGAGGTGGGTTCACTGAACACAAAAGGTAGGTATATGCAGTGATGAGGTGGGTTCACTTAACACAAAAGGTAGGTATATGCAGAGATGAGGTGGGTTCACTAAACACAACAGGTACTAGGTATATGTAGTGATGGGTATTACAATGTGCACCTGAATGTCACTGAATGTGCTGAGGCTGGCTGGCAGTGGCACACACACAGTATGAATTAGCAAGGCTGTCTATGCAACACAAATGTCAGTGAGTGACACACAGAAAAAAAAATAGATCACAAGAACAAGATTAGCTCTCAAAAGAGCTGTTGTGGGGTGCTATTTTAGCAATAAGAATCAGCAAGGAACAAGCTAACAAGCCTATAACAGCCTAACTAATCTTTCCCTATGAGAGTCTGCCAGCAACTGTCCCTTCTCTCACTATTGCAGGCACACGAGTGAGTGTAATGGCCGGTGGAGGAGTGGGGCTCCAGGAGAGAGTGTAGCCTAATTGGCTAAAATGTGCCTGCTGACTGTGATGTAGAGGGTCAAAGTTCACCCTAATGGCGCACTGTGAGGCAAATCAAACTTCCGCAAAAATTCGCCTTCGCTGGCGAACGTGAACCACCGAAAGTTCGCCTGGAACCATTCGCATGCGAACTGTTCGGGCCATCTCTATTAGGCTCTCACAACTTCTCTTGTGAAACACCTAAAAAATATCTCTTGCTATTGTTCAAGCAGCTGATAAGAAGTCAATTCAACATTTGGATTGACTTCTTATCAGTCTTATCAGCTGCTTGAACAATGTTTTATTTCTTAAGGCAGCCATACACTGGACAATTGCCACCAGATCGACCAGCAGATAGACCCTCCTGTGATCGAATCTGATCAAAGAGGGATCTATTGGCTGCCTACACTGCAAACAGATTTTGAATCGATTTTACTATGAAATCGATTCACAATCTGTGGAGCTGCCGCTGCCGCCCCCCCCCCCCCTTCAGCATACATACCTGATCCGGCTGGCACGAGTCCCCCGCTGTCCCCGTGGTCTCTTCTCCGCTCTGGGCTCCGGCTTCACTTTACTTCCTGTCGGCGGAAGTTTAAACAGTAGAGGGCGCTCTACTCTTTAAACTTCCCCCGACAGGAAGTAAGTGAAGCCAGCCGGAGCCCAGCGCGGAGAAGGGAATGCGGGGACTCGCGCCAGTCGGACCAGGTAATGTATTCTCACTAGCGTCGGTTGTCGAACATTCGAACGCCGCTATCGACGCACTCCTGACCCGCCGGCGATTGAGCGAAATCTTCCGCGTGGACAGGAACGACAGGAATCGACAGGATTGATTGATTTCGGATGGAAATCGGTCGAACAGTCAGCGTTTGCATATAGATTTCACAGCAGATTCGATCGAATCTGCTGTCTATCAGCGGGAAATCGAGTAAGTGTATGGGCACCTTTAGCTGTACTACACCACCAATTCATTATATCATATTTTATTTTTATGCTTCAGTGTCTCCTCACTGCGATTGCTTTAAATTGTGATCTCTAATACCACCTTGTATTGTCTTTTTACATAATTGATAATTGTACTTGATATGAAAATTTCATAAAAAATGTAATGTTCAAAAAACAAATATTATTTATTGCAACCCAGGTGAATTTACCCAAGACAAATAATCTTTATTGAAAAACATTTTTTTAAAACAAAAATAATTATGGTAATTTGTAATATATGAAAATAAGTTTCAAAGTATAAATGTTATATTAAAATATGTAAATGCATCAATATATTTATATTTTTTAGAATACAAACTAAGTAACAAAAGGTGGAAAATAAGATAAAAGAAAAAAGGAAAAAAAACCAAAACATTAATGGTGGATGCCATCACCCTGGGACAGGAAGTGAGGTAAAATTCTCCCAGCTGGAGACAAACCTGACCAAAGTTCACCTTTAACTTTCTTAAAGGGAACCTTAACTGGCATGTGAAATGATGAGATTGGGGTGCGTAATCAGGCTCCAACCCATAAATTTATTTCCTGAGAACAGGTGATGGATATAAAAGGTCAATAGTTCATATATTTTAGCCCTCTGAGACATGGGACAGACTGTGTCATTGGCAGGCCTGGCAAGATATCAGCTCACAGCTCAGGTGCTATGCCCCAATCTAAGGCCCAGTGCACACCAAAAATCTCTAGCAGATCTGCAAAACACTAGAGGTTTTTGAAGCAGATTTCAGAGCGATTTGGCGATTTCGGTAAAACGCTCAAGCGTTTTGTAAGTGTAAATGGGGCCTGAGAGATGTTTTCTAAACATGCCTAGCGTTTTTGGGAGCGTTTTTGTGTAGCAGATTACAAATATTGTTACAGTACAGCTGTTATTGAACAGCTACTGTAAGGGCCCTTTCACACTAGAGGGCTTTTTCTGCGTTTTAACGCCACGGCCATAGTTGGCGTTTTTCAAGGTACAATGAAAGTCTATAGACTTTCATTTTACTCTTCACATCTAACGCCGCGTTTTGGAGCGTTGCGTTTCAACGCTCCCAGGAGCTTTTTTAGGGCTGCCTGCAGCGTTTCTCTTTGCAATTGATAGTAATGTGTTGGCTTTAAAACACCTTCAAAATGCCTGCAGCCAAAATGCAGCGTTTTAGCCTTTTACTGCTGCCTGTAGTGTGAAAGAGCCCTAATAACAAAAATGCCTGGGAAACAGCTCTGATCTGGCGTTTTTCAGAGCGGTTTTCCACTTTCCTATACTTTAACATTGAGGCAGAAACTCCTCAGAAATCTCAAAAATGCTGCAGCCCCCGAGTTTGCATTTGTAGAAAAAACGAGCTGCTCTGGTGTGCACCAGCCCATTCACTTTCATTAGCCAAGCAGTTTTCCCTTCGCAAGCGTAAGATCAGAGATATCAAGGTACACGAGGAGCAGGTAAAAGTGTTATCAGGGAAAATCACTAAAATGAGCTTTACTCACCTGGGGCTTTCTCCAGCCCCTTGCAGCCGACTGTCTCACGCCGACCGCTCCGCTCCCCGCTGCTGCCCCGATTTCCATGCTCGGTATTCAGGCCGACCGCGCAGTTCGCCGCGGCCCACGTGACCATGATTGACAGCGGCGCTTCGCACAGCCACAGTAGGGATTACTGAGCACAGTGTTTTTTTTTTCAAAGATAACTTCATCAAAACATCTACATACTTTGAACACATACACAGGATCTGAGTTATCCAGGGAAGAAGTTTTAAGAGACACCGAAATGAGTCCCCTCCTGCTATACTAGGGATGGATGACTCATGGAAGGTGATCATCAGCAGGAATTCAAAAACACAGATGTCGCTGTCCTCAAAGCACCCTCAGTACTCTGAACGTTATATCTAGCCAGGGTCAACAGTCTGTGTGACAGACTGTATCAAAAACAAGAAGGTCCACTCAGCATAAGCAAAGTTCTGGGTAGCCCCTTTAGACACTGGTTACATTTTTGTGTTAAACAAGGTTTGTGTATGGCACCAACAAAAGCATGGTGGCTTAAGCTTAAAGGACCACTATCATGAAAAAAATGTAAAATGTAAAACACTTGTAATAATATACAAATAAGAAGTACATTTATTCCAGAGTAAAATGAGCCATAAATTACTTTTCTCTTACTGTATGTTGCTGTCATTTACAGTAGGTAGTAGTAGAAATCTGACAGAACTGACAGGTTTTGGGCTAGTCCATCTCTTCATGAGGGATTCTCAGCATGGCCTTTGTTCTTTATAAAGACTTTACCTGAAAAGGATGTATACAAACATACAGGCTAGCCACCCTGCTCGCTTCACACTTTTTTGGTAGTTAACAGAGTAAATGCCATTCTCTAACTGCTATTAACGTGAATGGGAACCGCATTTAAAAAAATGAGATAGATACTTACCCAAGGAGAGGGAAGGCTCTGGGTCCTATGGAGCCTTCCGGCTCCTCTCCTGGTCCCCTCGTTCCAGTGCTGGCTCGCCTGCTTTACCCGGCCGAAGGAGGCTCCAGAAGTCATCAGGGAGCCCGAGTGCTCCTGAAGAAGGGCGGCCCTGTACTGCACCTGCACAAGCACGCTCTCTTGTACACTCACGCCTGTGCAGCATGGAGCCGCATGTCTTTGGGAAGACACGGCTCCCGAAGACTTCCAAATACCCTTTCGGTGGGGGATTGAAACGGGGGGTGGGAGGGGGGGAGCCAGCACAGGATAGAGAGCACCGAGAGAGGAGACGGAAGGCTCTATACGACCCAGAGCCTTCCCTCTCCTTAGGAAAGTATTTGCTTCATTTTTTTTTTATTTGCGGTTCCCATTCACTGTAAAGATAAGGAATCCCCTGAGAATCCACCATGAGGAGATGGGCTAGTCCAAAAGCCGTTGGTTCTGACAGATTTCTACTACCTACTGTAAATGACAGAAGCATGGGAGAAAAGTAATTTATGGCTCATTTTACTCTGCAATAGATGCACTTCTTATTTCACGTTTTTCGCGATAAAGGTCCTTTAACTGCTCCTTCGCCAGTTGCAGTAAGGACCACAACCCACTATGGGCACTTTGTTGAAACACATAGTGCCCGCAATTCGCATAATCGCGGAAGTGCCACGCTATCCCAGAGTGATTGAGATTTTGCTGCTGTAGCCACTGTTGCGATCACTCGGGATTGCTACCAAACAGCTGCAAGCAACGTTTTGTGTTGCTAGTGAGACTACTCCCATCGGGATCTACTGGCAAAGTGCTCTAGCAATGCCAAAGTGCACCTACTGGGTCCCAGTCCTTACTGGGGGAGGAGCCCAGGGCTGTGGGTGGTCCTAACTACTAAGTAAAGGGCGTAACAATAGCCCCTCTACAGTTGGGGAAAGGCGGAGAGCGGCCATGTCTGTGGCAAGTCCATGTGACCTGCAGAGATGAGAGCTGCAGGGAGATAGACTGTACAGATGAAGGTAATTTAGGATGCCCCACTCTGCACTTGCCACAGATAGGACTGCCCCCCTCAGCGCCCATCCCCCTCATCCACATCCCCCATAAGACGGCGGGGGCTGAGGAGCCTATTTATGCCCCCTGAACTGTACTCCATTGCCACTAGCATAGCAGAATTCTTGATGATTCACAGACGCAAAGGAAAGGGGGTGGTGGTGGTGGTGGGGGGGGGGGGGGGGGGGGGGGTAGGGGTTGTGGTCAGCAGATTAGAGTGTCAAATTGCACAGGCTCACACAATTGAATAGACTCGCAAATACTAAAATCAAGGCTTGTTTGACATCAATTACTGAAAAAAGTTTATCCGACTACATTTTCTCCCACTAAAGGCAGGCCTTGGAATCAGTGGCCAGAACTTCAAAAGCTCAAAGTGCAAGTGTGATGTGAAAATGCCAATATTCTTTCTGCATTACTTTTCACAAAAATAATATTCTATTTTACTCTTGAGAGAAAATACCATTGAAAATAAGTTTTGTTATTTTGTGCGGTTTTCACATTTTTTCTGGTATAATGTAGCTTTATGCAGTAATAATTTTGCAGTAAAATATTGTTTTTCACGTTTCCACACTTTTTTGCATTATAATATTTTTTGACATTTTCAACAAAAAAACGCACAAATACAAGCTGTTTTCACACGAATTTTCTCAAAATCAAAAATAGCACTTGCGGAAATGAGTTTCGCGAAAATTTGCCAGCAACACTGACAGTGCAACAAATGTGGGTGAAATTTCACATGGTTAATTAGCGGAAGCCTCCTTGATGCTACCGGACACTAGACAGATACTCTATTATTCAGAAAGAGGAATGTGCTCACACTGCTGGTTTTAAGGGGAGGGACTACAAGGCTTGGACCTCCTGACCTCAAAGAGCCAGAAGCAGCTGGTTTAAGCTGATCACACTCTCTTTTGTGCAGGATGCCATTTCTTTCTCTTGCGTCACATTTGCTTAATTAACCATCTCAAGTTGTAATCCACATCAGAGCTGGATCATTCAAAAGGCACCCCGGGAAAGTGCCTAGAGTGCCTGGTGGACGTCCAGACAGGGCCGGATTTGTACTTTTTACCTCCCAAGTCCACTGTCAGCAGCCACCGCCCTTCAGTATAGATAGCCTGATGACTCCCCCTTCCCTCCAGTATAGTTATCCTCATGACCCCTCCCCCCCTTCCCTCTAGTATAAGCAGCCGGATGTCCCCCTCCTTCCATATAGATAGCCTGATGACCCCCCCCTTCTAGTATAGGTAGCCAGTTGACCCTTCCCCCTAGTATAGTCTGCTGCCCACCCACCCTTGATTTTGTTGTGCCCTAGGCCATGGCCTATTTGGCCTTGACTTAAATCTGGCCCTGTGTCCAGAGGCCTAGCTCAAATCTATTCCACCAAAAAGGCCAGGTAGCAAGCTAAGGGAGTCAAAGCTGCTATCTGCTCTAAGGCCCCATTTCACTTTAATTCTTCTCTGATACACACCCCTTATTCAGATACATAACTATAAATACCTCCCCCTCCAGGGTTGGACACTGACTTAAACCCTTACCAAAAAATTTGCCCTTGTCCACCATGACCTTATGGTAACCTGGACATCTACCGTATTTTTCGGCCTATAAGACGCTCCTGACCATAAGACGGACCTAGGTTTAGAGGGCAAAAACTAGGGGAAAAATATATATACTAAACCTGGTGCATCCATGGTGAAGGGACATCTTATGGATTATGCCCCCTTTGTACATCATGCCTCCTTGTACCTCTTGTCTCCCTGTGTCCTCATCTGTCTTCCTTGTGTCCTTCTCTGTCCCCTATGTGTCCGCCTCTGTCCTCCTTGTGTCCTCCTCTATATTCCTTTCTTTCCCCCTTGTGTTCTCCTCTCTACCCCTTTGTTTCCCCCATGTGTCCTCCTCTATGCCCCTTTGCGTCCCCCTGTGTCCTCATTTTGTCCCCCTGTGTCTTCCTCTGCATGGGCACAGTACAGGGAGTCCCCAACATTGCGGCAGGTTGGAGATTCGTATTGGCAGGCATTCACCAGTCAGGAACTCCCTGCATTTGTACTATAAGATGCAGCAACACTTTCCCCCACTTTTAAGGAAGAAAAAATGAGTCTTATAGTCCAAAAATACAGTACTCTAAAATATCCCTGATGCTTACATTATAACATAAAGCCTTTAAATAATTTAGAGTATAGAGTTATTTATTTGGGTCACAAGTTCAACCAAAAAATAAAGTACAACACCAGCCTTCCCCCTCACATATCCCTGTTGATCCACAGGAAAGCAAAAAACCCGTACAAGGCATGGTCCAATTAGCCCCAGATAGGGAAAAAATTCCTTCAGATGGCAATCAGATAAAATGCCTGGATCAACACCAACGGGCACTTGCCTAGTAATTATAGCCATGGATGTCTTTCAACGCTAGGAAAGCATCTAAGCTCCCCTTAAAGTAACAATGAAGTGCTAAACTCTCCCCCCCCCTCCCCCCCCAGTGTTGCCAACCTTTCACGTTATTTTTTACTGACAAATACCTAAAAACTTACTGGCAAAAGATTTTTTTTACTGACAAAACACCCTGCGTCGCGCCGAAAAATGGGCGTGGCCACGCAACAGAATGTGGGCGTGGTCATGGGTGGGGCCAAATATACATGATTTTAATATTGCTGTGAAAGGTCTACCAGGGAAGTTTGAGCTCTGCCATAGTGTTTCCCCCCCTTCCCCCAAAATACATGTAATCTTACAGCATTTCACCAAAAATCCACGTAATCTGGCAGAGGTTCTTCCAAAATACAGATAATATGGCAGTGGTTCCCAAAAAATAGATGTAATCTGGCAGCAGCGATTCCCCCAACATACACATAATCTGGCAGCAGTTCCCCAAAATACATTTAATCTGACAGCAGTGGTTCCCCAAAAATAGGTAGCCCCAGGTCTATAGTTGTCCCCAGAATAGGTGGCCAGGGGTATAGATGTCCCCAGAACAGGTAGCCAGGGGGAGAGATGTCCCCAGAACAGGTAGCCAGGGGTATATGTGCGCAGTATATGTAGGCAGGGGTACAGGGCCGGTTCTAGACTGGCACATATGAGGGGGCAGTCAAATGGGTAGGGGGCAACATGTTCGAGGAAAATTGCGGTGACCAAAGTGGGCATGGCAAGTAAATGCACATAATGAGAGACAGCGTTTCACCAGTAAATGCACATAAGAGACAGCCTTTCACCAGTAAATGCACGTAATGACAGACAGCTTTTCACCAGTAAATGCACATAAGAGACCGCCTTTCACCAGTAAATGCACGTAATGACAGACAGCTTTTCACCAGTGAATGCACGTAATGAGAGACAGCTTTTCACCAGTAAATGCACGTAATGAGAGACAGCTTTTCACCAGTAAATGAACATAAGAGACAGCTTTTCACCAGTAAATGCACATAATAAGAGACAGCTTTCACCAGTAAATGCACATAATAAGAGACAGCTTTGCACCAGTAAATGCACATAATAAGAGACAGCATTTCACCAGTAAATGCACATAATAAGAGACAGCTTTTCACCAGTAAATACACATAAGAGACAGCTTTTCGCCAGTAAATGCACATAAGAGACAGCTTTTCACCAGTAAATGCACATAATGGCAAACAGCCAGTGTCCTCAGTATATGTAGCAAGCAGATATATGTGCCCAGTATATGTAGCCAGAGGTATATGTCCCCAGTATATGTAGGCAGGGTTATATGTGCCCAGTAGATGTAGCCAGAGGTATATGTGCCCAGTAGATGTAGCCAGGGTTTTATGTGCCCAGTATATGTAGCCAGGGTTATATGTGCCCAGTAGATGTAGCCAGGGTTATATGTGCCCAGTAGATGTAGACAGGGTTATATGTGCCCAGTAGATGTAGCTAGGGTTATATGTGCTCAGTAGATGTAGCCAGGGTTATATGTGCCCAGTAGATGTAGCCAGAGGTATATGTGCCCAGTAGATGTAGCCAGAGGTATATGTGCCCAGTAGATGTAGCCAGGGTTATATGTGCCCAGTAGATGTAGCCAGAGGTATATGTGCCCAGTAGATGTAGCCAGGGGATATATGTGCCTAGTAGATGTAGCCAGGGGGTATATGTGCCCAGTAGATGTAGCCAGGGGGTATATGTGCCCAGTAGATGTAGCCAGGGGGTATATGTGCCCAGTAGATGTATCCAGGGTTATATGTGCCCAGTAGATGTAGCCAGGGTTATATGTGCCCAGTAGATGTAGCCAGGGTTATATGTGCCCAGTAGATGTATCCAGGGTTATATGTGCCCAGTAGATGTAGCCAGGGTTATATGTGCCCAGTAGATGTAGCCAGGGTTATATGTGCCCAGTAGATGTAGCCAGAGGTATATGTGCCCAGTAGATGTAGCCAAGGGGTATATGTGCCCAGTAGATGTAGCCAGGGGTTATATGTGCCCAGTAGATGTAGCCAGGGTTATATGTGCCCAGTAGATGTAGCCAGAGGTATATGTGCCCAGTTGATGTAGCCAGAGGTATATGTGCCCAGTAGATGTAGCCAGGGGGTATATGTGCCCAGTAGATGTAGCCAGGGGGTATATGTGCCCAGTAGATGTAGCCAGAGGTATATGTGCCCAGTAGATGTAGCCAGGGGGTATATGTGCCCAGTAGATGTAGCCAGGGGGTGTATGTGCCCAGTAGATGTAGCCAGGGGGTATATGTGCCCAGTAGATGTAGCCAGGGCTATATGTGCCCAGTAGATGTATCCAGGGTTATATGTGCCCAGTAGATGTAGCCAGGGTTATATGTGCCCAGTAGATGTAGCCAGGGTTATATGTGCCCAGTAGATGTAGCCAGAGGTATATGTGCCCAGTAGATGTAGCCAGGGGTATATGTGCCCAGTAGATGTAGCCAGAGGTATATATGTGCCCAGTAGATGTAGCCAGAGGTATATGTCCCCAGTAGATGTAGCCAGGGTTATATGTGCCTAGCAGATGTAGCCAGATGTATATGTGCCCAGTAGATGTAGCCAGATGTATATGTGCCCAGTAGATGTAGCCAGATGTACAGTATATGTGCCCAGTAGATGTAGACAGGGGGTATATGTGCCCAGTAGATGTAGCCAGAGGTGATATGTGCCCAGTAGATGTAGCCAGATGTATATGTGCCCAATGCCCATGGGTAGCCAGGTGACCCGGCCCCAAAGCAGGAGGGGAGCAGCTCGCTCTCCCCTCCTGAACTAAGTGACGAGTGGCAGGCGGCAGCGAGCGGAACTTACCTGCGTCTTCTCTCGTCGCCGACGCGGGATGATTTGCCGCTACTCTGGTCTGGTCCAGACCAGAGCAGCAGAACTTCCGGCGCAGGAGCGAAACGGAAGGTAAGTCCCGCCCGCTGTCAAACGCCACTCGTCACTTAGGAGGGGGACAGTCAGCGAGGGAGGGAGAGCACAAAGGTGAGAGAAGGGGGGGGGATTGCCCCCCTTCTCCAGCGCTGCCCACAGCTCTTCCTCCACTGCGCTGCTGTCCTGCAACAGAGCGGGCGGCCGATTGGCCGCCCTTTTACGGACGCTGCTGAATTCCTTACGAATTCACGGGCAGTTTAATTTGTATCTAAAATTACGGGCTGCCCGTAAATTTACGGGCGGTTGGCAACACTGCCCCCCCCCCCCCAAAACAAACTTATGATATAACGAATTGTATGTGTAGTACGGATAATGAATAGAACATTAGTAGCAAAGAAAAGACAGGTACTATTCGTGACCTTGAGACTATACTGTGTTCTCCAACCTTGATTGCCTGATGAAGCGGGATATTGGCCCATGAAACGCGTTGCACAGTTGGAGATATTGTAATAAATTTTACTGTTATTATAATAATGGTTTCTTTGTCCGGTCCTTATTACCTGAGGGAGGTGAGTCCACCCACTTCCAACCTTTTAAATGGATTTTAATTGCTTTTATACTTTGTTGGCGCCTCTGTTTACCTGTTTTACCGCTGAGCAAAGAAAAGAGTCTTATATTTTTATTTTCCGATATATAACTTTTTTTTTTTTAACATTGCATCATTCTCTAAGATTTGCAATAACAAACTACAATCTGTATTTTAAACCATGAAACAGAGCAGAGATCATGACCCTTTGAACTTCCCTGCAGTAAAATCTTATTTGACGTTGCCTCTTTTTGATGTATAAATGCTTTAGAAAATAGCACTGTAGCCAACTAAATTAGTCGGAAAGCTCAGAGGAGCTCTTTTGCACAGATAACAAGTGACGTTTCTAAACTGTTCCTGTACTGGTAACAATATGAGAATCATATCTTTGCTACTTATGTTCTATTTCTTAGCTGTACTACATGTACAATTCATTATCTTGTAAGTTTATTTTCACTTCAGATTCCCTGTAAACACAGATATGGAATTTGTCATAACTACTTCCTGTGGTGATACATTCCCCATTTTATTCACTCTTACCGTAAAGAACCCTAAATACTTGGCTAAAACTTTTTTCCTCCATATGCAGATCATGGTCCCTAGTCCTTTGCACAAGCCTGGTGACAGCAGCTAATCTGCCAAGGTTTTATATTGCCTGCTGATGTATTTATATATGTTAATTAGATCTCCTCTAAGGCGTCTTTTCTCCAGAGTAAATAAGCCCAGTTTATCTAACCTTTCTTGGTAAGTGAGACCTTCCATCCCACGTATCAATTTTGTTGCTTGTCTCTGCACCTGCTCTAAAACTGCAATATCTTTCCTGTAATGCGGTTCTGAGAACTGAATTCCATATTCCAGATGTGGTCTTAGTAGAGAGTTAAATAAAATCGAATACACCTAAAACCTTCAATCACGCAATACATTCCCCTACCGAAGCAGGTGTTTTTGGCGCACCGAAACTCAACGCCGGGTGCCAAATCCAGGCACCCAATAGGTAATTCTCAAATCTACAAGGTCTTATTTTGACTTGTACCCACTATTTTCCTTAAAGGGAAGGTTCACTCCAACGTGCGTCTCACTGGTGCCGTTGACGTCATCGGACGTCCTCCGGGCTGTACTGCGCAGGCGCAGTAAGTTCTGCGCCTGCGCAGTACAGCCCGGAGGATATCCGATGACGTCAGCGCGCACCAGTGAGACGCACGTTGGAGCACAGAAGAGCCCGACCTGGCAGCCGGCATGGCCAGGTCGGGTGTGCCACCGGAGAAGACCGGGATCCTCTGGAGCAGCATCGAGGGCACGTCCTGCCTGCCACGGGCTGGAGGAAGCCCCAGGTAAGTGGATTTGTATTTTTATTTTTTTTAAGTAGCTGCGCGGATATTCCCTTTAACATATGTAGTAATTTTGGTGTCACTACCATGTATGGGAGCTTTGCTATTCACTGTCAAACTCGGCACAAAATTATGTGAAAATTACGCAAAATTTTAGGCAAAATTACAAAGTACGGAGATTCCCATGAAAGGTCATACTCCTTTAAAGGGGAACTGAAGAGAGAGGTATATGGAGGCGGCCATGTTTATTTCCTTTTAATCAATACCAGTTACCTGGCGGCCCTGCTGGTCTATTTCTCTGCAGTAGTATCTGATTAAAACCAGAAACAAGCATGCAGCTAGTCTTGTCAGATCAGACTTATAAGTCTGAACCACTGAAACACCTGATCTGCTGCATGCTTGTTCAGGGGCTATGGCTAATAGTATTAGAGGCAGAGGATCAGCAGGGCTGCCAGGCAACTGGTATTGTCTAAAAGGAAATAAACATGACAGCCTCCATATACCTCTCTCTTCAGTTCCCCTTTAAGGTTTGAGAATAAACAAAAACTTGTTACCGCCTTCAATAGCTTGCTACTGCTTTCAATGCATGAATTGGCTGACAGATAGTATGAAGACATTTCTATTTTTTGGCAAAGGGGCTATCTACCAAATTCCCATCTTTATACGTGATCACTTACCTTTTTCACATCAGGAACATTGAAGGTCTTCTTTGTGTGCGCAACCCATCCCACAATGCCAATATCCAACGGGAAAACAATTTCACCTTCTGGAGCCACCAAGTTATCTTCAAACTTTGAGTTCTTAGTGACATTGAAGAGCCTGGTGGCCAACTCTGGCGTCCCGTTCCGGGACCTATAAACGAATAAACTACAGAAGGAGGCTTGGAGAAGAAGTGCCAACCTCTGGAGGACCTTGTGAGTGGTTTTCTCCATGTCGGTAGCATCTTGGATCTCTTGAACCAGCTCCAGCAAAATGTCAGCTTCCTCAAGTTTTGCCAGATCTTTGAAGGAAACTCCATCTTTAAAGTTCAGTTGCTTGTGGTTAAACAGAGCTGAAACAGTCTCATTCCTCAGCTTTTTATCGAAATATTCCTTGGCAAACTGAGGGTTGTTTTCCAAGTACTTTTCAATATCTTCTTTCTTCATCTCCCCCATTTTCTTGTCAATGGGTTTCTTAACAAAGCATGGTTAAAAAAAATTAAACAAATTGACGTTCAACCACAAACCTTACGAAAAATAGTTCATACTGTACAGTCTTCACCATATGCTTGAGAGCTAAAAAAAAACCCTGGCCTCTTGAAGTCTGACAGAAGGCACTGGCTTAGTGGCTTCTTAGTGCGGGATTCTGAAGACAGCTAATTAAACAGATGTCAAGACACTAAACCCCTGGCGTGCTTTTAGCTCATAAATCCCAGGCAAAGAATTTTAGATGCAGTAATCAGTTTTTAGACCACAACTCTATTGCTTTGTCAGGTTCTCATCTGCCGTGTCCATCTTCTCTATGTCCATTCTTTAATTCACCAGTTACCGTAGGTGGGGCATGCAGAGAAGGACTTAGATATTTGTGAATGGAAGACGTAACAACATATTAGAAAGACTAATCCTGGAACAGAAAAGAACAGAAGGAGGTTAATTGATAATTAAGACCTACATTTTCCTTCTTGAAAGGCCATTGGTGAGCTCTTGACTTCCGTACGCACGTTCACCACTGTGTGTTTTAATAGGCTTTGGAAACGGTTAGAAGAATAGCTGAAAGAAGACAAGATATGAAGTTAACATAAAAAAGCATGTGCCCCGTGGCAGGTTCCCTTATAAAAGCATATTTTCACAGAAGCAGGAAATTTGGGCGCCCCTGGCTAATGGACGATTTGGCTGCCACCATAGGTGCTACTGCAAATATCGGGCGTTGAATGCAGAAATTTGGGCACCCGAGAAATATCGTTTTGAGTTTTTTTATTGTTTTGAGAACATTAGAACGTTATAGCTTTTGAAATTGTGATCATTTTGAAAAGTTTAGAAAGTTACAGTGCTTGAAATTTTTCTTCTTTTGTATTTACGATTTTCTCTCTTTTGAAAAGTATTATTTTGAAATGTATCATTTTGAAAATTATAAGGTTTGGTGTCAGGGACAGGGAGTAGGGCTTTAGGGGTAGGTATGGGGGAGGGAGGCGTTAGAGTTAGGGGTCAGAAAGGGGAGTTTAGGGTTGGGCATCGGAGAGGGGGAGGGTTCTGTGTGAGTAGGGTTAGGTGTAGTTGTAGTAAAATATTGGTAACATTTACAATGTTTTACTAGAGTTATTACTGCTGTATACATTTTTTGTTTAAGTTTGGCACACAATTCACAATGATATGTATCGTTTAGACCAGTGGTCCTCAAACTAAGGCCCGCGGGCCGAATGTGGCCCCCTGAGGCTTTGTTACCGCCCCCCCCCCCCACACACAAAAAAGGGGGTACTTATCTGTTAGCCGGGCGCATCCTCTAGGTGGCGACAAAACTCCACCAGAGTTACATCTTTCCCTGCTATCCATGTCGGCCTGGAGGGGGAATAGTAATTAGCACCACCTGCCGGATGCGCCCGGCTAACGGATAAGTACCAAAAAAGGAATTATAGATGCAGTCAGCTACAGCTTTAAATATTGGTGGTCCGCATATAGAATGAAGCCAGAAAGCAGTAATTTGCTGCTTTTCAATCAAATTCCACATCAGGTGACACTGTTGTCCAATTGGACTGCAGGTTGTCACCTAGGTATGCTTCATTGTCTGGCCCGCCAAGACTTCTACATCATTTTATGTATATTCCGGCCCCCCAGCAGTCTGACGTATGTTGACCCGGCCCTCGACCCAAAACGTTTGGGGACCCCTGGTTTAGACTTATATTGGCTTCACCTGTAACCCATTTTTCCTCACCATGCCTCTAATTCATGCATGATATTTTCACACTCAATAGCCTTAGGACCAGTGCACACCAAAAACCGCTAGCGGATCCACAAATGCCACCGGTTTTTGAAGCGGTTTTTTCAGAGCGATTCTAGGCTTGTTTAGAACGATTTTTTAAACATCCCTAGCTTTTTTGGAGCGTTTTTGTGTAGCATTTTTTTATATTTTGTTACAGCAGAGCTGTAACTGAACAGCTACTGTAACAAAAACGCTTGGAAAATCACTCGGATCTGGCGTTTTTCAGAGCGGTTTTCCACTTTTCTATACTTAACATTGAGGCAGAATCGCTTCAGAAATTAGCAAAAATGCAGCGTGACCCCTAGTTTGCGTTTGGGGAGAAAGCTCATCGCTCTGGTGGGCACCATCCCATTGACTAACATTAGCCAAGCGGTTTTCAGCCCGCAAGCGTTTTTGAAAAAGCTCAGAACCGGTGCACTTGACACTTATAAATATGTGAACTTCACATATTGTACAACACAGAAGACAAGGCTGAATAGTTCTGGAAAGAGGATAGCAAAGCACAAGTAGGTGTTATATAAAGCATGGCATCTCTGCAAGGTCACTGGGTGATAGGGGTTGGCAGTTGATCTTTGCATCCTTTCTGTGTACATTCTAAAAACACGGTTTTTGGAAAATGTTTAACAGAAAGCAGAACAGTTTATGTTATGATGAAACAGCCAAGCAAATATTGACTGTGAGGGACCGTGAAGGACCGTGAGGGACAGTGAGGTACTTGGACCCTGAGATCCTGAAATATCGTGACAAACACAGAAGTCTTCTAACAAAAGAACAAGAATTACCTTTTCTTTAAAAAACAAAACAAAAAAAAAAACTTGAACTCATGCCATCAAATAACTCAAATGGGAACCTAAAGCGTGTAAGATTATTTAAAATAAACACATGATGTAGCAGCAAATGAATATTACATACTAATCTCAGCATTAGTTCCTCTCAGAAGCTCACCATTTTCTTCTTACAGTGATCCTTTCCAGTTATGACAATATTTTGTCAGAACTGAAATATACTAGTTGCTGTCAGTTATATATCAGCAGCTGTCAGTTACAACTGATGTGCCAGGTAATGTCCATGTTTGCCTATGGCTCAAGTGGGTGATATTACAGTGTAACAGTGTGCTGACCAGGAAGCTGTTAGGGGGTAATGGCCATTTTTAAAATGGAGGGCAGAGAATTCCATCGATCACAGCGGACAAATGGGACGTGGGAGAGGAGACAGAGATTGAGGAGTAGACTACTCAGGAGGTAAGAATGACCTATGTATGGTTATTTTTACTTTTTTTTTTCAGTTCAGGTTCTCTTTAAAGTGCGGTAACTGAGGTAACAATAAACTTATGACATAAACAATTTTATTTATCCTCCTACTCCTCAAAATGACTTTTTTTTATATCCCAGGGTTTTATTTTATATTTAAACATTTACAAACTAGATTGAATGTTTTTTTTGTTGTTGTTTTTTTTGCCTCTGCTCAGTGCCAGCCTAATACGTGTCTCTGAGATAGATAAAGGTGAGGTCGATAGTTCATGTATTTTATCTCCCTCTGCTCTCAGAAGTTGTATTCTGCCAGGAAAACATTTATGGCTGTAATTTGCTTATCAGGGATGTTTACTACAGTATATCCCCTACAAGCTACCAACAGCCAGAAGCTGTCACTTCCATGCTCTTTCAGGCAGCAAAATAAAACAGGTAAAACAGCCTGGCTATTAATATGTTTTGTACTGTAAATACATGTTTATCTCATCATGTCACCTCGAGTACACTTTAATAGTTTCTATGAAAGTAATTCTAACACTGACATTAAACAACACTTCCATCTAAGATAAGCCTAACACTAGCATCAATACCTAACTACGATAGCCCTGACTTCAAAGCTAAGCCCTGAAGCCTGAAAGGCTAGTTATAGAGTAGTGATAAATGGCCACTTTACCATATACCTCAACCCACACTGCTACTCATGGCAGATAATTGAAAACAGGCACACGGCAAACCAACAGAAATTTTTGGGCCCCATATTGGGCAAACCTACTGGCCCAGTATGGGCCCCATACTGGGCACCCCCTCACTCTCCTCTGCCACACATGGCAAATCATATTCTTTGAAGGCCTGAACAGACTAATGTCCGTGCATCCACTTTTTTACGCACTCCCATGGCTTGGAGTGTTCTGCGTATGCTCTCTTCATTAAGACTGTACCTGTGCTTGCGCGAACAATCCCAGCTATGGGAGCACGATGGAGGAGACACAGCCCAGAACAGTGCATGCGCAGTGCCCCTAACTCAGCTGGATTGTGTGGACACAGGAGCACAACGGATTGGACTGGAAGGGAGCTGATACACAACAGGGGGCTGGAAGGAGACCCAGGTAGGTAAAATTCATTTTCTCACATTCATAACTAACTGATTAAGGTAACTCCTGGCACCTCTCCTCACATTAAAGGACTGCTGTAGGTGGTTAGGGGCAGGGCTGGATTTGTACTTTCCAGTGCCCTAGGACGGCTGTCACCAACCGCCCCCACATTCTGTCCAACTCTGACTCGTTTGAACGGGCCCCCCTCTTTTTTGCTGCTTTGCCCCATTCAACAAAGAAGCAGTGCATGCTCTGTCCACTCCATGTAATTTTGCGCTCCTGTCTGCATGCACAGCAGGCGATAGTGTTCTGGGCTTGCATACTTCAGAAATGATGCTCATGTATGAGCAGCACTTGTCAAGTACGCATACCCATAACACTCCCTTTGCTCCTGTGCACATCCGTACAGGAGTGCGAAATTACAGGGAGCCCCAGTGGACAGCACTGCTTCTCTGTCCTCTGTGCGACTTGCTGCAGTCAGAGCCACAAACAGGTGACGGCAGCACAATGCAGAGAAGTCCATCCAAAACAGAGAACAGGTAAGTAGAAGGATCCAACACTACACACACTGCCATAGATGTAGTGTAATGCTAGGTACACGTGATGCAATTTTCTTTACTGTCAGGTCGATTATTTCCATCATGTCTGATCTGATTTCCGATCAATTTTTCGATCAATTTGCTGTTCACTGCTATAAAAAATCATTCCGAAAATTGATTGGAAAGCATGTTGGAAATAGTTGATCTGACAGTAAATCTGTCAGAAAATTGCATTGTGTGTACCTAGCATAAGCTCAGGTGTACTTTACACAGTGACAATTTAGCACTTAAGACAGATCTTAAAATCAGTAAGCAGGAAGGTTTGTAAAAGAATAACACTTTTTATTGGCTAACCAAAAGAAAAACGGTGAGCCTTTGGTTAATGAGCAGTCTTCAGACTTTGTTCCTGTATACAAGATGTTAGGGCTCACAGCTATATATACAGTCAGCAGGAGATGCATTGATTGTTTTGTAAATATAAATAAATGTAACACAGTTGTCATTCTGTTTCAAAACATCCTGCTTTCACTGATGGCTAACACAGTACTTTGCTGGAAAAATAAAGCCAGGAAAGAGTTAAACTGTAGCACAAAGAATGTTGCTGTTATTCTCTAGGAGAAAAAAAAAACAAGCCGTAAATTTAACAGATCTGAGGTCTTTAACAGCACTGACCTACTAGTAATAAACTAACATCAGTCAGGGAGGGGGAGAGCTGCTAATTCCTGCCAGTGAATGCGTGCTGCATGAAAAAAAACTAATCAGAACTCAAGAGTTCTGCTACTTGAGCCCATATATTTTTCTTCTCACAGCAGATTGTTTATCCCCTCTCATCATACAGGTGACAGCAGATGCTGACTGCCATAACACACACTTTGCACAAGTGAGAGAGATGCAGGGATCTCTGGAATTCAGGCAGACCAGAGTAAAGCAGGAGAGGTGATTTACTTTGACATGTGACCTCTTATCTCTCCAAGTCCTGCTCCCTGCTGATTTTTATCGCCCCAGGCCATGGCCTCTGTGGCCTTCCCAGAAATCCGGCCCTGGTTAGGGAGGAAAAGAGTTGAACTTAGCTAGGGCTTCTAATGGTCCCCTGCAGACATCCTGTGCCCGCGCAGCCACTCAGAGATGCTCTGCCTTCGGTTCACTTCTGGAATTTCCAACTTTAAAGTCGGAAAACTGCTGCACCTGAGCTGCCATGTCCATGTTCCCGCTGACGCCACCAGGAGTGTAGTGCACAGGCGCAGACTGTACTGGGCCTGCGCAATAAACTCCTGGTGCCATCAGCGGGAGTGAAGACGTGGCTGTGCAGGCGCAGCAGTTTTCCGACTTTAACGTTGGAAATTCCAGAAGTGAACCGAAGGCGGTGCCGGAGCATCGGTGACTGGCTGCGCGGGCACAGGATGTCTGCGGGGAACCATTACAAGCCCCGGGTAACTTCAACTCTTTTTACCCCTAGTCCCCTACAGTACCACTTAAGGACCAGACGCTTTTTGCCTGATATGTGCAGCGTGGGCTCTCCAGCCCACAGCACAGATCAGGTTTGCAGCATGGCGATCAGACTTCCCACCTTTTTTCCCCACTAGGGGGATGTCCTGCTGGGGGGGGTCTGATCGCCGCCGGGTGCCTGTGATTTGCGGGGGGGGGGGGGCCTCCGCAGCAATTTCCGCCCTCCGTCCCCTTCCCTCCCTCTACCTCTGCCTGCTTCAGCCTATCAGATGCTGGCGATCCCCGGCCAATCTGAGGCCGATCTCCTTTACGGCGCTGCTGTGTATGATGTAAACGAGCGGCGGCTCGCAGACTGTTCACGGAGACACCCTCCGTGAACTGACATGGAATGGCCGCTCAAAACCACTTACGACCAGCCAGAGCCTATTGGCGTTAGGCGGTCGTTAAGTGGTATTTAATGGGCAACCAGAAGGACAGTCACGGGCATACACAGGGTGCAGCTAGGGCCTTGTGTTGGCTGGGCCCCAGATTCACTTGGGCCCCATAAAGCAGTCCGCCCTTTGATGCCCAGAAGGCGGCAATGAACAGGCACATCATATGTATTTAGTACAGTATCTTTTTGCAGTATAAACACATTGGTCCTGGTTTCTTATGGTGATGCACTGCAGTGGGCCACAAGCTATCACTAGCAGGGCAGGGTTACAGTCTGATTATGCTGTCTGATTAGTGTTATTGGCCAAGTCTGTAGACTGACTGCTGACAGCAGGTTAGGTTAGGTCAGGTTAACCTGTCAGTCGGGTTGACAGTAAGGATGGTCAGTTAATCATCTAAGATGATGCAATTTTCATGCAAATGTACACAGCTTGGAAATGGTCCAATTAAACATAGCAGCTGCATCTCATTGACTATCCTTAGCTGACAGCAAGTAAGAATGAGGCCAGTTTCACACTGCAAACTGGAGGCATCGATGTAGTGTGTCGTGCCTGCCACACCGCATCGCACCGCCAGAAACAGGCCTTTAGGAAACACCGTGTTAGTAAGCAGTGTTCCCTGTCTGGCCACCAGCCAAGCAGGAAGTGACACGCCCTTGCCGTCACTTCCTGCTTCGGGTATGCGGAAGTGCACGCCAACATTTTTAAAATCCTTGCGTCGCCATAGAGTAACATGACTTAGAGTCCGGCGCAGAGCAACGTAAGTACCCGCGGTAACATAGTTTTGTCCTAGCATCGGGGATGCGGCGAAAAAAGGCACTTCTGTCGCATTGTGCCATACCGTGGCAGTATGAAAGTCTCCATAGACTTTTATTGCCCGGCGGTGGGGTGCGGTAAAAATACCGCTCCGCCCCAGTGTGAAAGGGCCCTAAGGTCACCGCAACTTCCCGTCGTCATGCCATGCATCATAACACGTGCACGAAATCTGGTTAGTGCTCGTGTTAGCTAGTGGGACTGAGCCTTGAAGCCTTGCACACACCCAATTTTGATTGGGCAGTAACTGACCAATTTTACCACTTGTAGTATGAGAGCTTACCTACACAATTTGTTCATAGGATGTACAGTCTTTTTACCCTCGTACTACATGGTGGTGATGAAATTGATCGGCTAATCAAAGTGATTGGCCAATCAAAATTTGATGTCTGTATGTAGTCAACCACTAAAGTCAGGTGAAAATTCATAGGAGGTGGCAGGGCTGCTACAGATGCGGTGGATTGCTGTTTTCTGAACTCTTTAAGAGAAACCGTGACCAAGAATTGAACTTCATCCCAGGGCCGGGCCGAGGCAGAGGCTGGAGAGGCTCCAGCCTCAGGGCGCAGTGTAGGAGGGGGCGCACAATTCATTCAGCTGTCATTCCCAATTGTGTTTGAAGCAGAAAGAAATAAGAAAAGGGGATACATGGCAGTGACTGCAAGCCAGATAACTAGATATTAAGGTGTTGGGGAGGTTGGGGGCCTTGGGGCACCTATTAGTCTAATAGCAATCAGTGTGTGACGGCTGGGGTGGGAGGGATGGGGGGCGCACTTTGGTGTCTCAGCCTTGGGTGCTGAAGGACCTTGTCCCGCCTCTGCTTCATCCCAATCAGTAGCTGATACCCCCTTTTACATGAGAAATGTATTCTTTTTCACAAACGGATCATCAGGGAGCTCTGTACGGCTCATATTGTGGTGAAACCCCTCCCACAAGAAACTGTGAGGACCATGGTCCCAGCAGTTTCCTGTCTGTGAACCTCGTTGCATTGTGGGAAAAAGATGTTTACAGCTGTTTCCAACTTCCAAAAAAGAAAGCCGCATCTCCTTCCACTGACATCACCTGCCAGCAGTAAAAATGTCACCATGGGATAAACGTCAGAATGTAAATCAGGGAGAGGAAAGCTTTTACAATAGGGAAACGCTGAACAGATATTTTGTACACAATTATTGTAAAAATTAAGCGCTTTTTTTATTACATTGTTTTCACTAGAGTTCCTCTGTAACTACTATACGACCGCCCCACGCCAATGGGCTCGGCCGCGGCAGCCCCAGGACCGCCTAACGCCAATTGGCTTCAAGTCCTGGGGCTGTGCCCCTGGGGCACTTGAGAGCCATCGGCTCTCATAGGCAGAGGCCTATGACAGCCGATTGCCAGGATTGGCCGGCTGGGGGAGGGAGAGATTTGTAAAAAAAAAAAAAAATTGTTTATAAATATTTATATTTTTATTTTTATATTATTTTTTAACAAAAAAATAAACAACGTGGGGGTGATCAGACCCCACCAACAGAGAGCTCTGTTGGTGGGGGGAAAAGGGAGGAGGGAATCACTCGTGTGCTGTGTTGTGCAGCCCTGCAGCTTGGCCTTAAACCTGCAGTGGCCATTTTAGTAAAAATGTGCCTGGTCTTTAGGGGTTTTTCCACTGTGGTCCTCAAGTGGTTAAGCCTGGTACACAGTTCCAATTATGATTGGCCAATCACTGACTAATTTTACTACCTCCATGTAGTATGAGCGTTTACCCAAACAATCTGCTCATAGTATGTAACATCTGTTGACCCTCATGCTACATGGAGGTGGTACAGTTGGTCAGAGATTGGCCAATCATAATAGAAAGTGTGTACTAGGCATTAGGGTCCTTTTAGATTGGCGCGCTGTGGTAGCAGTGCGAATTGGAACAATTGCACCACAGCCGAAACGTCGCGACCAAAGAAAAGAAAAATGAACATGCAACTTCCTGTGACATCCGAAGCACTTCCATCACATCGCGCCGCATGTGTCATGTCTTGTGGCCTTTAACGATGATCTGCACCAGGGGAGAGTAAGGGGCCTTAAAGTGTAACTGTCGGGCATAAGATCAATAATCAAGTCTTTATTTTTATCTGGTAAACAAGTAATAAGGATGCTAACCAGGCAATCCAAAAGGCAAAATCACTATTACTTTTCTTGTTGATAAATGATCATTTCCCAGTTTTCCCGACTCTTATTTGGTACATTGCCGAACAAAGGAAGTTGCAGGGCATGCTGGGTTGTCTTTTTTTCTTCTTCACTTTCCCCTCAGACTTAACTTATGCAGCCTGATTGGCTGAAGCCTCTTTCCCTCCTGTTTTCCCCTCCCACATGACACCTATGTTCCTCCCTGACTGGCCAATATTTATCATGCTGAGACAATATTGCAGAGATGAGTCCTGCAGACTGGGAGGAGGTCGAGCAATGCATACACAATCAGGTAGAGGAGAGTAAGGGAGGAAATGACATCAGGATTGGCTTCAAGATAGACATTTAAAGTGGAGAATCCTAAGAAGGATTTTCTCTTTTTTACTATAGTGAGATCACTAAAAACAAAACGTGGACAGTGCAATACATATGTTGTGTAAGTAGAGCAAGTATTTATCTACTTATATATGTGTTTTTTTCTGAGAAAGCATGGCTGACAGCTCTTCTTTAAAGGACACCTGAAGTGAGAGGGATATGGAGGCTACCATATTTATTTATTTTTAAACAATGCAGATTGCCTGGCTGTCCTGCTGATCTTCTGCCTCTAATACTTTTAGCCATAGACCCTGAACAAGCATGCAGCAGATCAGGTGTTTCTGACATCATTGTCAGATCTGACCAGATTAGCTGCATGCTTGTTTTAGGTGGGTGCTTCAGACAGGACTGCAGTCACATAGATCAGCAGGACTGCCAGGCAACTGGTATTGTTAAAAAGGAAATAAATATGGTAGCCTCCATATACCTCTTGCTTCAGGTTCCCTTTAAGGTTGCAGTAAAGTTCTGGCACATGAGGGATTTCTGAAATGTTAACATGTATCATAATAATAATAGCTTGAGGATGATACTCATTTGGCAGTTTACCGAATTTTTCTTCAAGGTTTGTTTTGATATGTTTTTGAAGAACAAGTGAGATAATTAGATCTGTAACAAGAGCGTACATGAAGTGAATATGTGTGCCCCCCCTGGTGTGCTGGCCCTTATCCAACTGCCTCCAAAGCCCGGCCGATCCTCACAAGCACATACATATATTTTGGCCACTTCTCCAACCCCCCACTTTGTCCTACACATTGTCATATCTATATTTTTTTTAACTTAGGAGATTGCTGAGAGGGGTTTTCACAGAAAGATGGGCTGGAGGTTAAAGTGCGCAGTTTGATGTTATGCAAGTTTGTTGAAGTGGGCCTTTATCCAGCTGGGACTGGCTGCTTAAAAAGCACCCTGTGCAGGAGTTACGAAACCGTGTGACTGCGGAGCAGTATATAAGGCTTCCAGGCACGGCATTCCAGAGTTCTCTGCATCTGGGAGCAGCTGGAAATTCTGTAAGACAATCCACCTTTCTATTTACCTCTTCAGCGGATTAACTTCCTACGCTGGCTACTTCCACAGCCGTTATTTGGGCTTGTGCTGCAGGTTTAATATGATGAGATCCAAAAATTGTAATTTTTTTTTAGAGAAATTGAATTATCAATCAATTTACAAAATTCTACAGAACAGCACGGAAAATGCTTATTTGGCATCTTTTATTGTTTTATATTAATTATTTTGCTGTGGGGTTCATCCTTAGATGTATCATATAGTTCTTATTTTGTATTTAGATGCAAAATGTTTGACAGAAAAGGAAGGACATGTATTACGTGTTTATTATTTGATTTGTATTTATTATGCATTTATGTATTTTTGCTAAGGGATTTAACATTGGTTACAGTCTAAAATAATGATGCCATAATGAATAGCAAGTTGATTTACAAAATGGTTATAATTGTTCTTATTGGAATTGTGTTATAGATGTCCCATAAAATCATCCTATTATATCTTAATGCAATATGGTCTAGTGCAGGCTTTCTCAACCAGGGTTCCTTGAGGACTCTGCACAGGTTCCTTTGCATTTTACCCCATCGTGGGGATGTATAATAGAGCACATTATAATAGGGCAGGGCCGAGGCAGAGGCAAGAGAGGCTTCAGCCTCAGGGCGCAGTGTAGGAGGGGGCGCACAACTCACTCAGATATCATTCCCTTATTGTGTATGAAGCAGAGAGAAATAAGAAAAGAAAATACATGGGAGTGACTGCAAGCCAGATAACGTGGTTAAGGTGTTATGGGCCCTGGGGCGCATCTTAGTCTAATAACAGTCAGTGTGTGACGTTGGGGTGGGAGGGATGGGGGGGCGCACTTTGGTGTCTCAGCCTTGGGTGCTGGAGGACCTTGTCCCATCTCTGTAATAGGGGGTACTGTAAAAAGAAGCACTAAATTGGGGATCAGAATAATCATGAGCACAGTAGAATGAGTGGCAGTGTAATAGGAGTTAGTGAAATTTACAGCCTCACCTACTTGCCTCCGGAAAAATAAATGCAGGGGTTCCTCGAGATTAAAAAATTGTTTGCAGGGGTTCCTTGAGACCCAAAAGTTATTTGCAGGGGTTCCTCCAGGGTAAAAAGGTTGAGAAAGGCTGGTCTATGGAATAGTGCAGCAGATATGATATTATTATTGTTATTACTTTTACAATATAGGCCCCATGAAATAATTTGATCTTACTACTAAATGATCTGCAAAATAATGTAACAGATTTATTATTATAATTTTAGAAAAAGTACAACTGTAATGAGAGGTATAGGGAGACTGATATATTCATTTCCTTTTAAGCAATACCAGTTTCCTGATCCTCTACCTCTAAAGGTGGCCATACACTCGTTAGATTAGCAGCAGATAGATCATCAGATAGATTTCTGATCTATCTGATGTGTTTAGGAATTTTTTTTACTAGGAACAGATTTCCAAAAGATTTCAGTTTGAAATCCTTTGAAAATCGATCGGATGGCATTTTTTTGCCATCAGATTTGCTTTGGGGCCAATGCAAATTGATAAGCGATCTCTTCAGATCAATTTTGATTTTCCACCCTGGACGATTGATTGAAATTGTTCGAAAACGGCCACAAATCGATTGAATCGGCAAACGATTTGCAATCGATTTGGATCGATTGATTGGCCGTTAATCGGCTGAATGTATGGGCCCCTTAATGCTGGGAATACACAGCTTGATTCCGAGCCATTTAGATGGCTCGATAGATAATTTCCAACAAGTCCGATCTCCCGCCCGATCGTTTCACCGCTCGATTCTGCATGGAGGACAATGGGAAAAGATAAGAAAAACGAGCGGAAGATGAGAGAATCGCCTGCCGAATCGAGTGTGCAAAACGATTGGGCGCGGAATCGAGCTGCAAAACCGAGCTGTGTATTCCCAGCAATATGCCTAGTACACACCATACAATTTTCTGTTGGATTTTTCTGTTAGATTTTTCAGTTAGCTTTTGTGCATTAGATTATTTTATGCAGAGACTGGTCATTATCTCTGGTGCATTGTCTTCTGGTTATCTCCTGCTGGGTAGAACAATGCCTAATTGCTAATAAGGTACACACCATACAATTTTCTGTTAGAGTTTTCTGTTAGATATACCTGCCAGATAGCTTTTTTCCATGTTGTAGGTAAATCTAACAGAAGAATCTAACAGAAAATTGTATGGTGTGTACCTAGCATAAGCAGATAGATGGCTAGATAGATAATTTCCAACATGTTGGAAATTATCTATCTGGAAGGTAAATCTACAGAAAATGTAACTTTTAGCCATAGCCCCTGAACAAGCATGCAGCAGATCAGATGTTTCTGACATTATTGTCACATCTGACAAGATTGGCTGCATGCTTGTTTCTGGTGGTATTTAGACACTATGACAGCTAAATAAATTAGCAGAGCTGCCAGGCAACTGGTATTGTTTAAAAGGAAGTAAGTATAGCAGCCTCCATATTCTTCTCACTTCAGTAGTTCTTTAAGGATTTTACTGCAGATGTCCCATCCAATCGTTATATATTATTGCTAAATAACTTACAGTACAAGATTGCAAAAAATGTACTCTTACTATATTAAATATTATTATTATAAATTAAATGTATTATTATAATAGTAAATTACATGTATTACTATAAATATTAATAATACAAATGATTAGTATTAGCTGCTGCTGCTGTTTCATTTTATATGTTCTACTTGAACATTAAAAAGATAATTCCACTTTGTATTCTGGTTAAAGCGGAATATAACCCTGCATTTCAACTTTGCTCTAAACCATTATTTACAGCATATTATATGCAAAAAGCATTTTTTTTTACTAGACCAGCATTGGAAGGGTTAAACACAGAGGTTTAAAGTTCCGTGGAGAGATATGCAGAAGTTCAGATTGTTACATTCTATTTAGTTATATGTATCTATTGAGAAATGTTACACACTCTTTGGCTGTCCTCCAACTCCTTCTCAGTTCGAGAGATGAGTCACATTCCACACTTAGATACATTTATGTAAACAAAATGTATCTATGTCAGCTTCGGATGCGTCTGCAGAAATCTCCAGGCACTTTAAAGCTCTGTGTAACCCTTCCAATGCTGGTCTAGTAAAAAAAAATGCTGGTTGCATATAATATACTGTAAATAATGTTTTAGAGCAAAGTTGAAATGCAGGGTTATATTCTGCTTTAAGTATATTTTATTAACCAGGGCAGAAAAATAATGAGTTCTGTAAATATTCTTTATTGCCTACTAGTTCCCCTCTGCTCTTTTTTTTTTTGCTGGGAAATGGGTCTTGAAAGAAAACCCAAATTGGATGAAATATGGAGAAAACCATCAGTGACAACAGCCGGCAAATGGAATTTTTTTCTTTCGAAAAAGGGAAATAAAGATGGAATATTCTATATTCTTCTTCGTTCAGTTCTATTTTAAAGTTTCTATTATTCATACCTGAGAGAGGTTCAGTTTGCCTTGTTGCCGTGTTGTGCCAGCGTGGATACTGTTGAGAGTGGCTGACATTTCTGGTAGGACACAATAGGCTAAGGCCATATGCTATTCACTTTTTCTCTTTTTGCTGTTTTTTTAAGTGAATTTCTCTTTTTCAATTCCTTTAGAGAGACACTGAAGCGAAACAATTTAATTATGCTATAATGATTTGTATGTGTAGTACAGCTAAGAAATAAAACATTAGGAGCAGAGACATGAGTCTAATATTGTTTCCAGTACAGGAAGAGATAAGAAACAACAGTTGTTATCTATGCAAAAGAGCCATTGAGCTCCATGACTTTCAAAGTCGCAGAGAGCTCTGTCTTCTGAAGCTTTTTAACTTAACTGCCAGTCACTGTATTTTCTTTTTCTCTCCAGAGGACAGGTCAATAATTCACTGGGCTGCTTTATAAAATTATTTAGAATGCTGAGTAGTGTGTAAACTGCAAATATTACAGAATGGTGCAATGTTATAAAAAACACTATATGACATATTTTGAGAATATTTTCTTTGCTACTAATGTTCTAGTAATTATCCGTACTACACAACCAATTATCCGTACTACTACACAACCAATTCATTATATCATTTTTTTTTTCACTTTAGTCGTTTGAGTGGCCGTTCCATGTCAGTTCACGGAGGTTGTCGCAGCTCGCAGGCTAATTGTAAACACGCGGGGAAGAAATCCCTGCTTTTTACATCTGCTGCGCAGCAGCGCCGTAAAGTAGATCGGTGATCCCCGGCCTCTGATTGGCCGGGGATCGCCGGCATTTGATAGGCTAAAGCCTATCCTAGGCGGCGCAGGACGAATATCCGTCCTGCGCAGCCCATAGGGAAAGGGAGAGGGAGGGAGAGGAAGGGAGGGCGGAAATCGCTGCGGAGGGGGGCTTTGAGGAGCCACACGGAGCGACGGCGATCAGACCCCCCAGCAGGTCATCCCCCTAGTGGGGAAAAAAGGGGGGAAGTCTGGTCGCCCTGCGTGGTTTCCGATCTGTGCTGTGGGCTGGAGAGCTCACGCAGCACAGAATCATCCACAATAGCCCAGTCCTTAAGTGGTTTTTGAACAACCAGTAAGCAAAAAAAAAATAATGAGAACAATTTTGATAGTGCTTTTTCACCCAAGTTTTAGTACTTTTTCAATTGTAAAATGCCAAAAAGTTATTTGAAATAGAAAATGAAAAATTATCTCCTAGGAGAAAAAGTTAATTGCATAAGGGCCCCAATGCAACTAACTTTTTCTCCTGAGTTATCTCCCAGGAGATAATTGTTCATCTTCTGTTTAAAATAACTTTTCAGCATTTCACAATTGAAAAAGTACCAAAAAGTTGTTAAAAAGGACTAACAAAATTATTCGGAGTATTTTCTTGCTTGCTGGTGGTTTAAAAGGCATTTTAGGACAAGATGTGAACTGAACATATCACTTAGGAGAAAACCCAGGAGAAAAACTGAATTGCAAGAAAGGAAATACTCAAAATAATTTTGATAGTATTTCTTCACCTACTTTTTGGTAATTTTTCAGTTCCCAAGGATTGGAAAGTTATTTTAAAGAGACTCTGAAGCGAGAAGAAATCTCGCTTCAGAGCTCATAGTTAGCAGGGGCATGTGTGCCCCTGCTAAAACGCCGCTATCCCGCGGCTAAACGGGGGTCCCTTCACCCCCAACCTCCCCGCAATACTTGGTCGTCAACTTGGTCGTGGATATTCTCTTCCTGGAGGCAGGGCTAACGGCTGCAGCCCTGCCTCTAGTCGCGTCTATCAGAGGCGCATCGCCACCTCTCCCCCGCCCCTCTCAGTGAAGGAAGACTGAGAGGGGCGGGGGAGAGGCAGAGGTACACGTCTGACAGACGCGCGGAAGGCAGGGCTGCGGCGGTTAGCCCTGCCCCAATGCGGAAGCGCTCCCCAGCTGTACGGAGCGGATTTGGGGGGTCAGGGACCCCCGTTAAGCCGTGGGATAGCGGCGTTTTAGCAGGGGCACACATGCCCCTGCTATCTATGAGGTCTGAAGCGAGATTTATTCTCGCTTCAGACTCTCTTTAAATAGAAGATGAAAAATTATCCCCTAGGAGAGAACTTAGGAGAAAAAGTGAATTGCATATGGCCCAATGGCCTCAATTCTGGTAGCTATGTAAGGTAAATATGTTTTTGTAGGTAAAATACCTCATCCACTTTTTTTTTTAGCAATTCTGAAAGATTTTTCAGCATTTTCGAACATGCGGTAAAAATGCATAAAGTGAGGTAAAACATGAGGTATTTCAGCAATAAGCATACAGTAAATAAATAATAGCAGTCTTTAATTGTCTTCCATAAGTTAGGATAGTCTTTGGAAGATTTTTTTTTTGAGGGGAAAGGAGTATTTGATTATGTAGCAACCTATGTAAAGTATATTAATGGTATAAAAAAATCTACAATATTTGGAGTTTTATTTCTATTATTCTTTTCTATTGCACAGCCTGAATAGTAACTCGCTAAAACAGCAATAGGAACGCCACTAAAAACTGCAGAATGCATACAAATTGACTTTATGTCCAGGTACAGGCAGGTCTTAAACTGATCGGTAAATGATGTGCTAACATGCCCCCTAATTACCATGAGAATAGCTATTTTTAGAAAAATGAATGCAAATTACCTCACAAATTACCTCGTAATTTACCGCATGAGGTAAAACATGACTAAAACCTACCAGAATTGCTAACCGTCATTACCTCACGAGGTAAATTACCGTACATGAGGTAATTTGTTTGAAAACCCTACAAGAATTGAGGCCCATGTCTCTAGCAGTTCATCCAAGGGGCTCCCAATCACTATTTGCCTCTTAATCGATCTGAGTACTGCAATGAAAAATTATTGTTTGTTGCTATGGCTAATTACACTTTCCACATTCGTAGTTGTGCTTTTCTTAATTTCTCTATAGTTTATGATTATCATTTTTCAAGGGGAAATAACATATCATTTCATATGTTATAATCATATTTTATTGCAGTCATCAGTTTCATGGAATGATCTACTTTATATATTTATTTATTTTTATCGGGCAGTTTCTATAGATTCGGACCTTTGCTGGTGAGAAGATGGACCTCAGAGTCTTTGGCCTGTTAATTGCGCTATGCTACTTTGGGGGATGCTCGGCATTCGAATTTTCCACCAGAGACTGCCGCGTTAGCAACTTCAGGACAATGGCCGACTTTGACAAACAACGGGTATGCCTCTTAGCTGTCTTCTTTCAGCAATTTTCATAGCAACCTTTTTGAATAACACATAGGCTTAGTTTTTACAATTTATCTTATTTTATGCTCTGTTTATAGAGAACCCGAGGCGGGGTTCTGACAATGCAATCCACGTACAGAGGCTGGGTCTGCCTATACTGCCCAGCCTCTGTTGCTATTTCAATCCCCCCTAAGTTCCCCCTGTGCTCTGCAATCCCCCATAAATCACAGCCGCGCTGTGCGGACTGTGTTTACATCAGTACTGTCACTCTTCGTGCTCCCCCCACCTTCTGCATAGCTCCGGTCCCGCCCGCGTCCCTTCCCTCAAATCAGCGGGGAGGGGAGGGACGCGGGCGGGGACCGGAGCTATGCAGGAGGCGGGGAGAGCAGCAGACTGACAGTACAGAGATAAACACAGTCCGCTGCGACACGCTGTGTGTCGACAGCGCAGCTGTGATTTATGGGAGATAGCAGGGCGCAAGGGGGCTTAGGGGGGATTGAAATAGCAACAGAGGCTGGGCAGTATAGGCAGATATGTGGATTGCATTGTCAGAACCCCACCTCGGGTTCTCCTTAAAGGGACTCCGAGCACCTCTCCTGGGCATTCCTTTAAGACTCTGACCAGTACTGCAAAGTACTTAAAGATGCATACTTTTCTGTAGCTTGTGCTCTCCTCTTTCATTTGATGCCTGAATCGCCGTTCTACACCAAATAGTTTGTTCAATTTCAATTTAAAAATCGTGGCTGCCATCTTGGCTATGTTATAACTTCCGGGTCACCCCTGTCTTCTCTGTTAGAGAAGTGCATCACTGAATGAAGCAGGAAGAGGAAGTGACACGCATGGCCATTGCAAGAGGCTCCTCCAGAGGGGTCATAGCATGACTTTGTTGGAAGTCGTCAGGCTTAAAGGCATGCCCATGAGAGGTGCTCGGAGTCCCTTTAATGTGCTTGTAATTACTGCTATCAATTATAGGTATACAGTAATTAAAACAAAAGTTTGCTGTCTTAAAATAGAAGGTATTTGCGATAAATCAAGTTGGAATGAGCATATGATGTCTCTCATGATGCATCATTGCTGAATATGCAAATCATCCTTTGTTGTCACTGTAAGCTAACCACACCTCCAGATCTCCTGGAATGCAATGACGCGTCAGTTTGTTAATTATACAGAGCCACAATAATCCAACATGCATATAGACTGTTTCGGATTGGTTGATCCTCATCAGTGCATTGCATGGATTAATGTGGCTCTATGGCGTAGAATGTTTGCTCAACATTCTGGTTCACCATGAGCTTGGTGGGTAATCTGTAACGCTGAGTGTTTGAAGTCCTGCCCCCTAGTCCTGCCCTCATTGCATTCCAGCAGATCTAGAGGTGTGGTTAGCTTTCAGGGACAACAAAGGATGATTTGCATATTCAGAAGTGATGCATTGTGGGAGACATCATATGCTCACTCCAACCTGAATTATCGCAAATTCCTTCAGTTTTAATCAACATTTTAGTAAGAGGGCTTTTTGGTCCTTTGTAGTCCTTTACATGCTGTCAGGAGTGTTGTGGTTCTCCATGAGCTTGGTGGGTAGTCTCACTAGTCTGTAACTCTAGGTATAATTAAAATGAAGTTCCAACTCCTTACTGATCTTATCAGACTGTTGAGACTGGGAGCGGCAGAGCTTCATGGCAGTCACTCAGTTTATGCAGATGTGGAAAGTGAGCAACACCTGTTACTAATCTGTTTAGCTAAATACCCCTGCAGGAAGTAGGAGTAAATTACCTGGGCTTCCCGTACTGAAAACTAGTGCAATACAGAGTACAGGTTCCAGACTAGAAGAGTAGTGCAACTTGTGCTTATAGTAATTTTTTTTTATTTGTAACTGGCTTAAAATGGAATGGTCATTTTTAATTGATTTAGTATTTATATCATTCTGACACCTTTACAGAGTGCATATAGTCTTATCACTAACTGTCTTTTAGAAAGGTGAACAATTTCATCCCTACTATAATCACATGTCCATGATAGACTGAGGAGAGAGCAACTAACTTTATCGGTGTGTTTTTGGGTATGGGAGGAAAACAGAGTGCTAGGAAGAATCCCAGGAAAACATGTGGAGAACATACAAACTTCATGCAGATAGTGTCCTGCCTCTGATTCGAAAGTGGAGACACAGCACCAGAAGGCAAGAATGTTGTTTTTAATAACAATAAATTACAAAAACATTGGTGAAAGTAACAAAACCAGATGCTAACTGGCTGACGAAACGCTGCCCCCTAGTGCTTAAACGCTGCCCCTAGTGCTTAGATTGTTCAGAGCACCTGCCTGGCTTTTTAATTTGTTTCTGCATTTACCATTTTTAGTGTAGATGTGTTTTAGCAGCGGTATAGCTATTAGCTAAGGCGCTTTGGGCCCCAGTGCAAGTTTTACATGGGCCCCCCAAGCACTCTATACATAACAATTCATATGGTGCACCAAAACCTGCCAAAGGCCTCCACAGTATGAGAGGTGCAAGCAGGGGAGGTGAACAGTTTGTTAATGATTACACTATTCAAAGCATATAAAGAATTAGCCATTTCAGCCTTTATCATCATTTTTCACTTTATACATCTGAGCAATTTTCACCTCCCATTCATTCGCCAATAACTTTATCACTACTTATCTCAATGAATTGATCTTTATCTTATTTTTTCTGCCACCAATTAGGCTTTCTTTGGGTGGTACATTTTGCTAAGAATTATTTTTTTCTAAATGTATTTTAACAGCAAAATTTAGAAAAAAAATGGAAAAAATTCATTATTTCTCACTTTTTGGCCATTATAGCTTTAAAAGAATACACGCTACCATAGTTAAAGTGGATCCGAGATAAACTTTTACTCATTGCATAATTGTGTTCCTTTTATATTGTTTATAGGGCATTCCTCAAGCCAAATAGTTTTTTGGTTTTTGTTTTAATACTCCAATTCACTATAAGCTAAACAAGCTTCACCCACAGCTTTTCACAGTGCCTTGGCATTTTCAGACAGTAGCAAGGGCTTATGGGAGCTCAGTCTGGGCATGAGGAGGGGGAAGTGTTACTAGCCAGATATTTCAGAGGCAGAGGGGAGGAGGGAGGAGGAGGGGGAATTAGGTTTTCACAGGTTGAGTGCTGGAGATTCAGATCAGCTTGCCTGTGTGTAATGTTTACAAACAACATGGCTGCTGTCATTGTCTCACAGGAAGAAATATTCATATTCTGTTGAAGCTGTTAGCAGCTAGATTTGCTATGTAAAAATATATAAGTTACTTGTTATAGTTCGTTTTTCATCTTGGATCCGCTTTAAAACCCACACATTTTATTTGCCCATTTGTTCCGGTTATTACACCATTTAAATTATGTCCCTGTCACAATGTATAGCGCCAATATTTTATTTGGAAATAAAGGTGCATTTAAACTGAAAAAATGCACCTTTATTTCCAAATAAAATATTGTCGCTATACATTGTGATAGGGACATAATTTAAATGGTGTAATAACCGGAACAAATTATATTACTTATATTTTTTAAATTATAAGCTTGTAAATAGTGATTATTTACAAGCTTATAATTTAAAAAATATTAGTAATATAATCTCTTGACATGCATATTAAAAAAAGTTTAGACCCTTAGGTAACTGTTTATGTTTTTTTTTTCAAATTGTAATTTATTTTTAGTTAACAATTTTATTTGGGTATTTTTGGGGTGTGGGGCTGAACAGTTAATTTTAATTGTAATTGATTGTGTTTTATGTGGAAAAAACTGTATGTACATGTAGTTTTACTATTTGGCCACAAGATGGCCACAGTGATTTTTTTTAATTCCCATCCTGTAAGAGAGCACTCTCGCTTACAGGAAGTATAAGGAGGAAAAGTTTTTTTTTTTTTGTACAAAATATATCAGTGTCGCGCCTGAAGTGCTTGCAGTAGCTTAACCTAGAATGGGGTTACCCCAAAACCCCTATTGTACAATTGAGATAAGATAAATTACTAGGCAGCGCTAACTAATAAAATATTTATTGGTAAGAAGTTTTCTCTGTTGCAGTACTCACGATCCCCCACGTAGATCAGTTGGAATGATAGGCGGAGCCGCTCGATCCTGTGCGCCCCGGCCGGTGACTGCACGGAAGAGACTTGGACCCAATGAAGTGTAGTAAACAGTGATGCCGGGCTAGGGTTGCTCGGCTCCAGCTCGGGTGATGCTGCCAATCGCTGACGCGTTTCGAAGGAGACGTCCTTCTTTCTTAAAGCTTTGAGAAAGAAGGACTTCTCCTTCGAAACGCGTCAGCGATTGGCTAATCCTCCAGTGACGTCACTACCAGTGAGGAAGGAGGTGTGTCTCACTTACACACCGCAGCACGGAGAACCAGGAGAACGGTTCCTTAGGTCGACGAAGGGACGCAGCATCACCCGAGCTGGAGACGGGCAACCCTAGCCTGACATCACTGTTTACTACACTTCAGTGGGTCCGAGTCTCTTCCGTGCAGTCACCGGCCGGGATGCACGGGATCGAGCGGCTCCGCCTATCATTCCATCTGATCTACGTGGGGGATCGTGAGTATGATACTCATTACCGTGAAAGATCTTTAATTTGTGAAGACACTTCCATTTATTCCTATTACGGACACTATTGGATTTTACTTTTGAGAAGTACAGACAAGATCAATTAATATGCGATAGATACGGTGTATACACTGAATACACTTTGCTCTATTTATGCTGCAAAAATACTACGCTGCTATCAATTGGAACAATTTGACTTTTAAGCTCCTATTTTAAACATTATTAGAGTGCACTTTATTTTTATCAATTTTTCCTACTGCAGTAGGTTGTGGAGGCGATTGGTGTATGTATGGGTGCATGGTCATTAGTGTTTGGCGAACACCTGGATGTTCGGGTTCACGAACGTTCGCCGAACATGGCCGCGATGTTCGAGTGTTCGCGCCGAACTCCGAACATAATGGAAGTCAATGGGGAACCGAACTTTCGTGCTTTGTAAAGCTTCCTTACATGCTACATACCCCAAATTTGCAGGGTATGTGCACCTTGGGAGTCGGTACAAGAGGAAAAAAAATATTTGAAAAAGAGCTTATAGTTTTTGAGAAAATTGATTGTAAAGTTTCAAGGAAAAAATGTCTTTTAAATGCGGAAAATGTCATTTTTCTTTGCACAGGTAACATGCTTTTTGTCGCCATGCAGTCATAATTGTAATACAGATAAGAGGTTCCAGGAAAAGGGACCGGTAACGCTAACCCAGCAGCAGCACACGTGATGGAACAGGAGGAGGGCGGCGCAGGAGGAGAAGGCCACGCTTTGAGACACAACAACCCAGGCCTTGCATGAGGACAAGAAGCGTGCGGATAGCAATGCATTTTGTCGCCATGCAGTCATAAATGTAATACAGATAAGAGGTTCCGTAAAAATGGACCGGCAACGCTAACCCAGCAGCAGCACACGTGATGGAACAGGAGCAGGCGCAGGAGGAGAAGGCCACGCTTTCAGGCGCAACCCAGGCCTTGCATGAGGACAAGAAGCGTGCGGATAGCAATGCATTTTGTCGCCATGCAGTCATAAAGGTAATACAGATGAGAGGTTCAATAAACAGGGACCGGAAACGCTAACCCATCACAGATGTTCATTGTTCATGTTACTTTATTGGGGTCCGGGAGTGTTGCGTAGTCGTTTCCAATCCAGGATTGATTCATTTTAATTTGAGTCAGACGGTCTGCATTTTCTGTGGAGAGGCGGATACGCCGATCTGTGACGATGCCTCCGGCAGCACTGAAACAGCGTTCCAACATAACGCTGGCTGCCGGGCAAGCCAGCACCTCTATTGCGTACATTGCCAGTTCGTGCCAGGTGTCTAGCTTCGATACCCAATAGTTGAAGGGTGCAGATGGATTGTTCAACACAGCTACGCCACCTGACATGTAGTCCTTGACCATCTTCTCCAGGCGATCGGTGTTGGAGGTGGATCTGCACGCTTGCTGTTCTGTGGGCTGCTGCATGGGTGTCAGAAAATTTTCCCACTCCAAGGACACTGCCGATACCATTCCCTTTTGGGCACTAGCTGCGGCTTGTGTTGTTTGCTGCCCTCCTGGTCGTCCTGGGTTTGCGGAAGTCTGTCGGCGTACAACTGGCTAGAGGAGGGGGAGGATTTCAACCTCCTCTCTAAAGTCTCCACAAGGGCCTGCTGGTATTCTTCCATTTTGACCTGTCTGACTCTTTCTTCAAGCAGTTTTGGAACATTGTGTTTGTACCGTGGATCCAGAAGGGTATAAACCCAGTAATTGGTGTTGTCCAGAATGCGCACAATGCGTGGGTCGCTTTTAATGCAGTCTAGCATGAATTGAGCCATGTGTGCCAGAGTCCTGCCAGAATCCTCATCATCCTCTTGTGAGCATTGTGATAGTTGTGATGCATCATAGTCGTCACCTTCTTCCTGGTCTGCTTCTGCTGACCATTCGCGCTGAATTGTGGACGTCCAACGTGCACCGCTCTGGCCCTCGTCAGTGGTGGCATGAAATTCCTGCTCCAACTCCAGCTGTTCCTCCTCCTCTTCTTCGTCATAGCTGCTGGGGCCAGCGTTTTCTAAAGCAGATGGCTTGATGTTGGTATCATCACGCTGATCGTTTTCTCCTTCAGATTCCCCCAGTTGCATCATGACAGCTGTTTCCTTGATTTTCAACATTGACCTCTTCAGTAAACACAGCAGTGGTATGGTAATGCTGACTGAAGAGTTGTCACTGCTCACAAGCAACGTGGATTGCTCAAAATTTTGGAGGACTTGGCAGAGGTCCAACATGTTGGCCCAATCGGATCCACAGAAGCTTGGCAGCTGTCCGGATGCGCCTCGGTACTGCGCCGTCATGTACTGGACCACTGCACTCTTCTGCTCGCAAAAGCGGGCTAGCATGTGCAGCGTAGAATTTCAGCGCGTAGGGACATCACACAGCAAGCGATGGTGGGGGAGATTGAAGCGCTCCTGCATCTTGGCGAGTGCCCCCGAAGCAGTACTGGTATTTCTACAATGTTTGGCCACTCGTCGCACCTTCAACAGAAGATCGGCCACGCCTGGGTATGTCCTCAGGAACCGCTGAACTACTAGGTTCATCACGTGCGCCAGGCAAGGGATGTGTGTCAGCTTAGCCAACCTTAAAGCGCGAATGAGATTACTCCCATTATCACATACAACCATGCCCAGTTACAGGTACAGCGGTGCCAGCCACAAATCCATCTGTTCCTTTATTCCCCTCCAAATTTCCTCCCCTGTGTGCTGCTTATCCCCAAGGCAGATCAGCTTCAGCAACGCTTGCTGACGCATGCCAACAGCTGTGCTGCACTGCTTCTACGATCCTACTGCTGCTGGGTTAGCGTTTCTGGATGAGGTACAGCTTTGAGATGCATTGGAGGAGAAGGAGTCAGAGAGGTAGGTGCTGCTGTTGTTATCCAGTGGGAGGGACGGCGGTGCAGATGTTTGCGGCGTGGGCAACACCCGCGCCGTAGCAGGTGAGGAATCGCTGCCAGGCTCCACAAGGTTTACCCAGTGCACGGTAAGGGAGATGTATCGACCCTGGCCGAACGCACTCGTCCAGGTTTCAGTGGTGAGGTGAACCTTGCAGGCAACGGCATTCTTCAAGCTTCGGGTTATTTTGCTGACCACGTGCTCATGCAACTCAGGCACTGCAGAGCGCGCAAAGTGGTAGCGGCTGGGAACCACGTAACGTGGGATGGCCACTGACATCATGCCCTTGAAGCTGTTTGTCTCCACCACTCGATATGGCAGCATTTCGCAGGCCAGAAGCTTGGCTATGCTGGCTGTTAGTGCCACGGCCCGGGGGTCATTTGCTGGCAATTTCCTCTTGCGCTCAAACATCTCCAAGACAGACAACTGAACCGTAGGGCTGCACACTGAAGGGCTGTTGGTTGTTGTGTTTGATGAAGACTGGGAGACCTCAAGAGCACTATTCCGGAAAGTGACAGTGTCAGCGTCGTCTGATGTTTGTGAATGTTGTTGTGAACCACGCAATGGCTGGGCTACTGCTGCTGCTGAGGAGGGTCTGGTGGTGAGTCTGGTGACCCCAAGGGAGGCAGTGTTGCTGGTACCCTGTCCTGCCGCGTTTGCCCACAGAGTGGGATGTTTGGATACCATGTGGCGGGTCATGCTGGTGGTGGAGAGGTTGTTAATATTTTTCCCCCTGCTCAGGCGGGTCTTGCACACCTTGCAAATCACCATGGTACCATCCTCACTGCAGTCTTCAAAGAAAGGCCAGACTTTGGAGCACCTGCCTTGCTGGCGATTTCTGTTTGCGCCTCTTGTGCGTCTCACTTGAACTTCCACACTTGTGGTGCCTGAAATTTCGCGCCGCCTACCTTGTGGCACAAGGCGAACTCGTGCAGCAGTGGGTTCTTCAACAGACTCATCTGTGCTGCTACGACGGCGATGTTCTCCTTCACATACAAAATCTGGGTCTGTGTCCACATTGTCCAAACCCTCCTCTTCCATCTCCTCAAACTCGTCATATGTGATTGTGGGCCGCCGCCGTGGAGTAGAGCTCCCCAGAACAACCTCTGCGCAGCTCACTCCAACGTCGTCTTCCAGATCTTCTCGGCCGACCTCCTGCAATTGAAACCCCTCCTGCCCAACTTGCTCTGGGATTTGGGTTTCAAAGTCCTCGGACTCGCCTTGCATTTCAGTGCGCGGTGCATTTCCCACAGTAAATTGTTGTGAATCCGGGCACAACATTTCTGGCTGTTTCATTGACCTTTAAAAGGTGGAAGTTTGTTGGGCTGGGAATAGCTCCTGCGAATACCCCATTGTGTCCTGAGGAAATTCTTTGGACTGGTTATTTGGCAGTTGTGTGTGTGGTGTCGCTGCCGGTTGTGTCAGCTTTGTGCCCACTGGCTCCTTGTAACTGGCTGAGGACTCGGACCTCGTGCGTGATGTGCTGGTGCTGCTTAACCCACTGCTGGACGCTTGAGAGGTCATCCAATTAATGATCTGGTCCTGTTCTTTTGGATTTGTGAGGGTTGATTTCCTGGACAACATGGGCGGTATTGAGTGGGTTTTCTTCGGTGCTCCACTGTGGCCTGTACGTGAACCGTCAGGGGAAACACCTCTTCCCTTGCCCCTCCCTCTTTCACAGGATTTCTTCTTCATTTCACTTATCTTTAAAGTACACGCTGACTGGCAGCAGTACAGTGGCAGTACAGAAATGCTATATAGTGGTGGGTGAGCGGTGTACTACTATTCTCAGCAGCGACACAGAGCACAATGCTATACAGTGGTGGGTGAGCGGTGTACTACTATTCCCAGCAGCGACACAGAGCACAATGCTATACAGTGGTGGGTGAGCGGTGTACTACTGTTCCCAGCAGCGACACAGAGCACAATGCTATACAGTGGTGGGTGAGCGGTGTACTACTATTCCCAGCAGCGACACAGAGCACAATGCTATACAGTGGTGGGTGAGTGGTGTACTACTATTCCCAGCAGCGACACAGAGCACAATGCTATACAGTGGTAGGTGAGCGGTGTACTGCTGTTCCCAGCAGCGACACAGAGCACAATGCTATACAGTGGTGGGTGAGCGGTGTACTACTATTCCCAGCAGCAACACAGAGCACAATGCTATACAGTGGTGGGTGAGCGGTGTACTACTATTCCCAGCAGCGACACAGAGCACAATGCTATATAGTGGTGGGTGAGCGGTGTACTACTGTTCCCAGCAGCAACACAGAGCACAATGCTATACAGTGGTGGGTGAGCGGTGTACTACTATTCCCAGCAGCGACACAGAGCACAATGCTATACAGTGGTGGGTGAGCGGTGTACTACTGTTCCCAGCAGCGACACAGAGCACAATGCTATACAGTGGTGGGTGAGCGGTGTACTACTATTCCCAGCAGCAACACAGAGCACAATGCTATACAGTGGTGGGTGAGCGGTGTACTACTATTCCCAGCAGCGACACAGAGCACAATGCTATACAGTGGTGGGTGAGTGGTGTACTACTATTCCCAGCACCGACACAGAGCACAATGCTATACAGTGGTGGGTGAGCGGTGTACTACTATTCCCAGCAGCGACACAGAGCACAATGCTATACAGTGGTGGGTGAGTGGTGTACTACTATTCCCAGCAGCGACACAGAGCACAATGCTATACAGTGGTGGGTGAGCGGTGTACTACTGTTCCCAGCAGCGACACAGAGCACAATGCTATACAGTGGTGGGTGAGTGGTGTACTACTATTCCCAGCAGCGACACAGAGCACAATGCTATACAGTGGCGGGTGAGCGGTGTACTACTGTTCCCAGCAGAGACACAGAGTAGCAGTAAACACAATGCTATACAGTGGTGGGTGAGCGGTGTACACAGAGTGGCAGTAAACACAATGCTATATAGTGTGGGTGAGCGGTGTACTACTGTTCCCAGCAGAGAGACACAGAGTGGCAGTAAACACAATGCTATATAGTGTGGCTGAGCGGTGTACTACTGTTCCCAGCAGCGACACAATGACTGGGGGGGACCCTGGCTAGCCTGGCTGGAGAGAGAACTACCCTGCCTGCCTTCCCAAAGCTAAACCCACAGACAAATGGCGGAGAAATGACGTGGATCGGGTATTTATTTACCCGAACCACGTTACCCGTTCGGCCAATCAGAGTGCGTTCGGGTCCGAACCACGTGACCCATTCGGCCAATCACAGCGCTAGCCGAACGTTCGGGGATCGTTCGGCCATGCGCTCTTAGTTCGGCCATATGGTTTGGCCGAACACCATCAGGTGTTCGGTCGAACTCGAACATCACCCGAACAGGGTGATGTTCTGCAGAACCCGAACAGTGGCGAACACTGTTCGCCCAACACTAATGGTCATCTGCTATTTGTGAGTGAAGATTTATGTCATATTGATGTGATCTATTTAATACTGCAACAGAGAAAACTTCTTACCAATAAATATTTTATTAGTTAGCGCTGCCTAGTAATTTATCTTTTTTTTTTTTTTTGGTCATAAAGACGGCTGCTTTTTATAAGAAGCTGTCAGTCTTTCTACCGGGGACTTAGATCAATGGATGGGAACTACGTTCCCATTCATTGATCTCCGGGCTAACTGGGGGCAACACAGGAGCGCGCGCGAGCGCGTGCAGCAGCGCAACAGCAGCCGTTTGGATGTGACAATCAGGTCCAGGTGGCTAAAATGGTTAATCATTAGCGGCACAGCACCATTGGAGAACTACTTCTGCAGTTGAGGAAGGGCCCCCGGTGGGCCTCTCTGGCCCAAGGGCCCCAGTGCAGATGAAACCTCTGTGTCCCTATTACTTGTACTTAAAGGTAATCTGAAGTGAAAATAAACGTATGATTCGTATGTGTAGTACAGCTAAGAAATAAAACATTATTAGCACAGATATGAGTCTCCTATTGTTTCCAGTACAGGAAGAGTTAAGAAACTTCTGTTGTTATCTATGCAAAAGCGCTTCTGTGAGCTCTGCGACTTTGTAAAGTTTAGGACAGCACTGTCTTTTGAAGCTCTTATCTCAACTGTCTCTCATTGTTTCTTCTTTGTTTATGGGTTTTCTGTGTAGAAAAGTTCAAAGAGTCAGTAGCTGTGCTCTGTGAAATCATTTAAAATGCTGAGTGTATTGTGGAAACTGCAATTATTAGAGAATGATGCAATGTTATAAAAAAAACGCTATATATATATATATATATATATATATATATATATACTAGTCACAAAAATGGAGAAGCACCCATGCATGAAGACTTCAGTGTGCCTTAGCTCGTGGTCACAGTACCCAGACCTGTCTTTCTATTGGTCAACCATGGATCACATGATGTTGTGCAGTTCCCCATCAGGTCCTCACTCCCTGTCTGGCTTTCCCATTGGTTGAAAAGATTTTAAACTCATTGGTTGATTGTGTAACTGATTACTATTTAAAGGAGGTGTGTTTCACTGTTAGTGTTAGAGGTATGGCTTGACAAAGGACGTCAAGTCCGAAACAGCGGGCGCTCAGGCTCTCCGGGCTCTCTCACAAGCACCTGTAATTGACCTGAGGAAGCGGCTTGGACCGCGAAACGCGTTGTCTATTGTGCTAAATAAACCCTCCTAACCATTCATCAAGTGGAGTCTCTTTGTATAAAGGGAACACTGAATACACTGTACGGGCGCCTCCTACCCCCTTCGAAAAACAATCCTGTATTACCCCACCCACGCGTGGGGTCCTTCACGACTTAAGAGAAGTGAAGACTTTTTCTAAGGAGCAGCGACCGACTACCATAAAGACCGAGTGGGGACGGGACTTCCCCACACGCCTATACAAGTGGTTGCCTTAAAGCAACCTACACTTGTGAGTATAATTTACTCGTAATTTTAATCCTTTTATCTGAAGGTAATACACCATAAGGGCTCCTGGTACCCCTGCGGTTTTTTTCTTTTCTTTTCTCCACTATCGACCATACTGACAGAAATGTCATTTTAATGACGTTTGAATAAAGAGCATTTTTACTTTATCTGGTGGTGCCAGCTCTGTGGAAGCTATATATATATATATAAAAATAAAAACTTGACACAATTTTCTTTGCTACTAATGTCCTATTAATAATTATCCGTACTACACAACCAATTAATTATATCATGAGGTTTTTTTCACTTCAGTGAAACCATGGTTGAACTGCTGTAAAATGAAATCCTGTTCATTAATCCTCTAAAATAATTATTATTATGTGTCCCCGGGTTTTTTGTACTGCACATGTGCGCTGCACAGACAACTGTTGGGACAGGAGGACGGGCCAGGGAGCCGGGCGGGCTGTGCGCGGCGGGCGGATGTGCGCGCGGCGGGTGCACACATGCGCACTAACATGCAGCGGCGGTGGCGGCGGTGGTATCACTACCTAGAGCCTGCTTTTAAACGGGCTTATGGTGCCCATACACGATACAATAAAAACGTTCGATTATCCGTTTTTTCGATCTAAACGATCGAATCGAATCAAGGTTGAAAATATTTTTTTTTTCGCTCAAGAAATTCAAACGATTATCCCGTTTGCTGGAAAAATCTTTATATTCGATCTAACGGAATAATCGAACTAAATTATCAAATCGAAAAAAAAATAAAAAATTGTACCATGTATGGCCACCATTAGGTAGACTAGTTCAGTATATTGCAATACAGATATTGGCCTTATTTTTAAAATATTGACACAATTACTGCCTTAGGGTGCCTATACATCTCTCAATTTTTGGGGGGCCAATTGAATTTGCAATACGATCATTTTATCAGATCAGAAGAGAACTGATCCCGCAACATTTTCACTTGATCAATTTTTCTTTCTTCGGATTTCAGTCCGAAGTTGGTTAAAAGATGGATGAGAAATGCTGTGACATCTTGATCCCAAGGGTTCAATCGGGTGCACGGCTGTAACAACATTCAATACCGCGACGACCAACGAACCCCCACCCGGTGTCCTCCCAAGTGTATATGTGTCACCCCCCACCCCTGTGTGTGCATTGGTAAAGGATCACCTGTCATGGCAGTGCGAATCCTGGCCTTCCGCAACATCTGGCATAACCAATAATGCCTGTGCCAAGTGACACCAGCGTATGTAGCAATGTTGCTACATGTGCCTTCACCGGAGAAGGTGAGGATTCGCACCAGAGTGTGATAGCAGGCGAACCTTCAACAGCCTTGAACACTGCACACAGGTACGGAGGTGGGACACAACGACACATAGACTCTTCAAGTGGACCCGAACTCTTGCACAGGACAGAAGGAAAACATAGAGAAATGTACCCTGTATGTATTTAGAGAGTTTAGCCTGTCTAATTCCTTAAGTTCTGAGTTCAGGCCCACTTTAAGGCCCTGTTCATACTGTCAGCGTTTGCAGAACGCATAGAAAAGCAAAGAAAACGCAAGTTGAAAAACGCATGCGTTTATATGTGTTTTTCTTGCGTTTTCTATCACGTTTTTGCATGTTGAAAGGAAGTGCGTCACACAGGAAACAATACAATACAATAATACAATACAATAACATTTCTATAGCGCTTTTCTCCCATAGGACTCAAAGTGCTTAGACAATGGGAAACGCAGAGGGAAACGTACGCTGCCCATACGTGTTCTGGAAAAGCGGCTAGGGACGCACTTAGTCTGAACAGGGCCTAACAATATGTCTGCTTCCCTAAAAGCAGGAAGTAGACAAACTGCAGATTTATTGCAGGATTTTTATCAGATGTAACAAAGAAATATTTTTCTGTAAAGGTTATTATGCTGCTGCTTATCTTTTAGAGCAGAGAGGAAGTTCCACGTTCAGGTCTACTTTAAAGTTGATCCGAGATGAAAAACGAACTATAACAAGTAACTTGTCAATATATCTTATCTAAAGTTTAGAATTAGTTTACACAGCATATCTAGCTGCAAACAGCTTCAAAAGTTTATGATTATTTATTTATGTGATACAATGAGGGCAGCCATGTTCTGTTTGTCACAGGCTGAGGACTGGAGATGCTATCAGCTTACCTGTGTGTAAATTCAGCCCCCTCTCCTCCTCCCTCCTCCCCTCTGCCTCTGAAATCAGTGGCTAGTAACCTCCTCCTCCTGCTGCCCAGACTGAACTCCCATAAGCCCTCGCTACAGTGCCAAGGCACAAAAGGAGCTGTGGGCGTGGTTTGTTTCGTTTATAGGGAATTCGAGTATTAAAACAAAGCAAAAAAAGGTTTTGGCTTGAGGAGTGCCCTATAAACTATATGAAAGGAACACAATTATGATGAGTAAAAGATTATCTCGGATCCACTTTAAGTACTGATAAAATTTGCATAGGGATGATAAGCTGTGCGGGCAAGCAATAGAGAGGGAAGGAAAGCTGTGAAGCAGGTTTCTTTAAGCAGGATTAAGCACAGCCTGATTGCTATGCGCAAAAGGTGGATCAGCGCATCACCAGGCCGCCTCCGAATGGCCTCCAATCAGAGGTGCGCTGAGCCCCCCCAGAAACTACAAACGCACCTTGAACCCAAACGGAAGCTCTGCATATACACCAAAAGCAAAGCTGTTGAGTGGGAGCAGCTGACCAAAAATGAATTAAATTAGTACATGGCAAGGAAAGGAACAGCGCTACTTAAAAACAGACAAGTGCCTACCTGCAAGAGAGTGCAAGCCCCACTTGTGGGATAATATACACACCTAGCCTGATTGCTATGCCACTGCCTTTATGTAGTAATAATAATGCATTTGTTTCAGTATTCAGGTACCTGGTATGCAGTATCCAAGAAGGACCCCAATGGATTATTCCTTTATGATGATATTGTGGCCAATTTTGAAGTTGATGCCAATAACAAAATGACAGCAACTGCAAGAGGCAATGTCTATCTCTTTGGGTAAGGCACCTTCGTGTTCTCATAGTACCTTCAGGTGCTGTGTTCACGTGTCACATGTTCTGATTGGACTGCTCTTATTTAAAGCCCCTTGAAGGGTGTAACTTGAATAAATAAGGGGAAATTTAAAGCACTGCTTAAGATGGCCATAACCGAGAGCAGATAGCAGCCAACCAATGGACACACAGAATGGGTCCATGCTCCTATGAGCCCGTTCACTCATGGCCATTTGCTGGTGGTGATGCTCTCCTGGCCTGACTGGTGGTGATGCTCTGCTGGCCTGGCTGGTGGTGATGCTCTGCTGGCCTTACTGGTGGTGATGCTCTGCTGGCCTTACTGGTGGTGATGCTCTGTTGGCCTAATTGGTGGTGATGTCTGTGCTGGCCTGGCTGTGATGTTCTGCTGGCCTAATTGGTGGTGATGTATGTGCTGGCCTGGTGGTGATGCTCTGCTGGCCTAATTGGTGGTTATGTCTGTACTGGCCTGGCGGTGATGCTGGGCCAGCTTTGATGCTGTGCTGGCACTGCTGGTCTGGTGGGGATATCTCTGCTGGCCTGGTGGTGATGTTGTGCTGGTTCATCCGGGATAATGGCCTGGCAGCGATGCAAAGATAACTGTGCAGCTGGCCAGGGGTGCAGCTAAGGTTTTTGTGGCCCCAAGCGGACTGTAGTAAGTGGTCCTATGGGTGTGGCTATCCCACATAAGTGGGCGTGGCCATGACATGTGGGTGGAGCAGGAGGGCGGATTGGGGCGGGGCTGTTTCCGGGGGAAAATGGATGTGGGGTGATGCGCTGAAAGATGGGCGTGGCCATGACATTGTATGGGCGGAGCTTAACCGTAGCACAGCAAATATAGCCAACTATGACCATTAAATAATAAATGCAGCAACAGTTACCCCAGACACCAGAAAATAAAAACGCAATTAGGGCACAGTTCAGCAGAAATCAAACGCAATTAGGGCACAGTTCAGCAGAAATCAAACGCAATTAGGGCACATTTTCAGCAGAAATCAAATGCAATTAGGGCACAGTTCAGCAGATATCAAACGTAATTAGGGCACATTTTCAGCAGAAATCAAACGTAATTAGGGCACAGTTCAGCAGAAATCAAACGTAATTAGGGCACATTTTCAGCAGAAATCAAATGCAATTAGGGCACATTTTCAGCAGAAATCAAATGCAATTAGGGCACCAGTTCAGCAGAAATCAAACGTAATTAGGGCACATTTTCAGCAGAAATCAAACGTAATTAGGGCACATTTTCAGCATATATCAAACGCAATTAGGGCACATTTTCAGCAGAAATCAAACGCAATTAGGGCACATTTTCAGCATATATCAAACGCAATTAGGGCACATTTTCAGCAGAAATCAAACGCAATTAGGGCACATTTTCAGCAGATATCAAACGTAACTAGGGCACATTTTCAGCAGATAAACGTAATTAGGGCACATTTTCAGCAGAAATCAAACGTAATTAGGGCACATTTTCAGCAGATAAACGCAATTAGGGCTGCAAAAAGAAAAGCATTTACTCACCTGGCACTGGCAGAAGTCTTCTCTCCCGGTCTCCTTTCCTGGCCGGCTCCTCAGGCGCGCAGTTCCCACGGAGCTCCCTCCCTCCTCCAATCTCCCGCGCTGATTGAATGCAGGGCTATGGGAAGATGGCCACCCGAAGCCCTGTACTGGAGACATAAATAGTCTCCAGAGCAGGGCTTCGGCGGCGGTCATCTTCCCGTAGCCCTGCTCTGCTAGCCCCGGGGGCTGCGGGAAAACAGTGACGTCACACCGATGTCACGGAGCCGCCGAGGCCCCTAAGACCTTGAGGCCCCAAGCGGCCGCGTGGTCTGCTTGGTGACTCGCGGCGCCCCTGCTGCTGGCTGTGGCTGGTCTGGTGCTGATGATGTGCTGAGTGGCCCAATCCTGATGTGTGTGAATGGGTTTGGCTCACAGTAATCACAGGGTCAGGAGCTAATGAAATTGGCTTCTGACTGGCTCACAGAGCTCTGCTGTCATACCATCCGACAGAAGAGTGAGGGGCCTGCGGCGATGAGTGAGCATCATGATCGGCATTAGCGGCAGGGCTGTGGAGTCAGGACAATATTGGGCACCCGGAGTCGGCATTGGTGGTTTCAATAAACTGAGGCGTCAGAGGCATATGATTTTTGAATCAAATCCATTGCGTTTGTAAAAATTAGACTAAGGAAGCGGAGTCGAGGAGTTGGAATCAGAGCAATTTTGGGTACCCAGAGTCTGAGTTTGAGTCAGTGGTTTCATAAACTGAGGAGTCGGAGTCAGATGATTTTTGTACTGACTCAACAGCCCTTGTTAGCGATGGGTCGGTGCGAGCGCGGTCATTGAAATCTATGCCCTGGAAGGAACAAGCAGCCACAAACAGGGTGTAGATTTCAATTACTGGGGTCAGAAAGCGGTTAAATGTTAATAATGGCCACCTTTACTTGCTTTCTTTAGTTTAAATTAAAATAAGCAAAGATTATGATTGTTTTTTAGTGCCATCTATTTTACCACTAAGAAGGATTCCCTTTTCTTCTAGTCCATGTGGCTGTGGTGACTTTTACAGGGAGTAGAAAAAAATCTTTCCTGTGGCAACGGCAATGTCAACCTTAGGTTTCGCTATTACCCCTTGCACAGACCCATGAACAAAAAATGCAAAACATTTCATGGGGTTCTAATCAGAAGAAGGAAAGATAATCTGAAGCCTGAAATAGCCCCAGTGGGAAGGAAACATTATACTTCCCATGGAGTATCTCTGTGTTCACCCCCCCCCCCCCCTCATTTTATCTGTATTGGACCCCTCATGTCCCACTTGTATGCCCACAACTAAGCAGCTTCCCTATTATTGTCCCATAGTGCAGATACCAAGAAAGGGCGGGGCATGGTAGCCATGTTGAAGGTGGCAGCCTGAAGACTTTTGGCAAAGACACATTGCCTTCAGGAAAAATAGAGGAGCTCTGTACAGGAAAAAAGGGTGTCTGGAGACCAGAGGAACATCCCCTTGGGAAGGGAAGTGTGAGGTGTATCTTCTTAATCATGCGTGGAGTTAAAGTGGATCCGAGATAAACTTTTACTCATTGCATAATTGTGTTCCTTTCATATAGTTTATAGGGCATTCCTCAAGCTAAATAGTTTTTGTTTTATTTTAATACTCTAATTCCCTATAAACTAAACAAGCCTCGCCCACAGCTTCATCCAGAGTGCCTTGGCATTTCTCAGATCCATGTAGCAAATGGCTTATGGGAGCTCAGACTGGGCAGGAGGAGGAGGTGTTACTAGCCAGAGATTTCAGAGGCAAGGGGGTGGAGGGAGGAGGAGAGGGGAGTGAAGTTTTCACAGGCTGAGGGCTGGAGATGCAGATCGGCTTGCCTGTGTGTAATGATCCCAAACAGAACATGGCTGCCCTCGTATCACAGGAAGAAATAATAATTTACTGTTGAAGCTGTTTGCAGCTAGATTTGCTGTGTAAACTTTAGATAAGATATATAGACACGTTACTTGTTATAGTTAATTTTTCATCTCGGATCCGCTTTAAAGATTACTTCCCGGCTGTTTATGCTGCTTATGGGTTTTCCTTTATCATTACAGATATACCAAATACAGCAGTTGCTGTACTCTGACAGCTTCTTTTTCTCTCTGTGTACTCTGCAAATCCCCATACTGCTCATGGCACTGAATGCCAGCATGTCTTTACTTTTTTTATCTGACTCCCAGATCTGTTATCTACACAGCAGACCTGAACTAACCACACACAGGAAGTGGATTGGTCAGTACCACACACAGGAAGGGGTTTGGCCAGTGTGGAGATCAGGTGCAGATAATGGATCACAGATGTGTGAGTCAGATGCGTGTAGTGCTGGTATAGAAAGCCATACAAACAAAAGAAGAAGAGCACTGCAGGGGCAGGCGGAGAGTGAGACATGGGGAAAGCTGTCAGACCAACAAAGTACTGTAAAGACTGCTAGTAAATGGAGGGAGGGAGGGGGGATTTTCAGTGTATATATGCAGGCCGATTCTAGGTGCAATGGGGTCCCTGGACAAAATTAACTTGGAGCCACCCAAATAGCGAAAGAAAGGGTCCGCACTTGTCAATGAAGGTTTCCTTTATTGTTGGACATATCCAAAAACATCCGAGGCAAACATCAGATAGCTGACATCACAGCTATGATTAAGGACAGTTAGTCCGAAACATGTCAGCTATCTGATGTTTGCCTCGGATGTTTTTGGATATGTCCAACAATAAAGGAAACCTTCATTGACAAGTGCGGACCCTTTCTTTCGCTTGTGACTTTTGGATTTGCTAACCAGGTCGTGCACTGTCGTGGAGTGTGGTGAGATGTAGCGGTGTTCACTCTATACAACATTCCGGGGCCACCCAATATACACACCCCAAACAAAGAGCAGCAGCAAGGACAAATCCCCCCCCCCCCCCCCCAGGTCCCCTGAGCCAGCAGGGAATGACACCCCCTGCCTCTGCTGAAGACCCTGAAATGTCTTGAAGTGTAACTGTCGGGCATAAAATAAAAAATCAATTATTTGTTTTCATCTGGTAAACAAGTAATAAGGATGCTAACCAGGCAATCCAAAAGTTAAAATCACTATTACTTTTCTTGTTGATGAACGATCATTACTCAGTTTACCTGACTCTTATTTGGTACACACAAAATTTGGTACGCAAAAAGGAAGTTGCAGGGCATGCTGGGCAGGGCTGCTCATCCGGATTCCGGATATCCGGGTAATCCGACCGTTTTTCAGCTATCCGTCCGGATTCGGATTCCAGATAGTTGGGCCCAAATCCGGATAGCTATCTGCGGATAGTTGGGCGCATAACACGGATATCCGCGGATTCAAAATACTATAACTAAGGAGATGACGTCCTGGAGCCAATCAGAGGGCTCCCAGCAGAAGCCCTAGCAACCAATCACAGAAGGGAACCTTGGCCAGCCCCACCGGACCTCATTGAGTCAATCAGAGGGCTATTAGCCTAAACCCTGGCACCCAATCACAGAAAGGAACACTGGCCAGCCCCCCTGTATAATAATGAGGGCTGCCATGATGAGACATATCGTCTTAGCTTGCTGAATGCTCACTGAAAGACATGCTCCAGTGCTGATAGCAGGGCTGCCTGTACACAGTTATAAACCTAAAGCTGTTCAGTGATTAACCCCTTCACCATCACTACACTATTGTTAAATCGTTAATTAGCTTGATTTCATTGTGCGACAGACAGTCAGAGTGTGAGCTTTAGTGCTGCTGCAGCTGCTATGTGTCTGTGTGTGTCCTGTGCACAGACCAGGCCAGCTGCTGCCTGCTGGCCAGCTATTAGCCTTATAGCTAGCTACAGTTTAGGTTAGGTTAGGGATTAGGGAATAGCATTACTGTGTAATTACTACTAGTTAGTACTGTAGTACTGCAGTCAGTGCTAGTAGTTGTTAGAGTAGTAGTACTACTGTGTTAGCTTACTACAGAACTGCTGTGCTGCTGAGCAGTGCCAGTGTGACAGTTAGTGTCCTCCTCTCTGCTGTCTGACTGTCACTCGGCACGTGCCATGTGCAAACACGTGCAAAGTGCCATGTGCAAACACGTGCAAAGTGCCACGTGCAAACACGTGCAAAGTGCCACGTGCAAACACGTGCAAAGTCACGTGCAAAGTGCAAAGTGCCATGTGCAAAGTAAAGGTGCAAAGTCACGTGCAAAGTGCCATTGCAAAGTGCAAAGTGCCATGTGCAAAGTGCAAAGTGCAAAGTCACATGCAAAGTGCCAAGTGCAAAGTGCAAAGTCATGTGCAAAGTGCCACGTACAAAGTGGCACGTGGCACTTTGCACGTGACGTGGCACTTTGCACTTTGAACGTGGCACTTTGCATGTGGCACTTTGCACTTTGCATGTGGCACTTTGCACTTTGCATGTGGCACTTTGCATGTGGAACTTTGCACTTTGCATGTGACTTTGCACGTGGCACTTTGCACTCTGCACTTTGCACGTGACTTTGCACTTTGCACGTGGCACTTTGCACTTTGCACTTTGCACGTGATGTGGCACTTTGCACGTGGCACTTTGCCCTTTGCATGTGACCTTGCACTTTGCACTTTGCACGTGGCACTTTGCACTGTGAACGTGTTGCACGTGGCACTTTGTACTTTGCACGTGACACTTTGCACATGGCACTTTGAACTTTACACGTGATTTGCCACTTTGCACGTGGCACTTTGCACATGGCACTTTGCACGTGACTTTGCACTTTACACATGGCACTTTGCACGTGGCACTTTGCACTTTGCACGTGACTTTACACTTTGCACTTTGCATATGGCACTTTGCACTTTGCACGTGAATTTGCACTTTGCATGTTGCACTTTTCACTTTGCACGTGGCACTTTGCACATGACTTTGCACTTTGCACGTGGCACTTTGCACTTTGCACGTGGCACTTTGCACGTGACTTTGCACTTTGCACGTGGCACTTTGCACGTGACTTTGCATTTTGCACGTGGCACTTTGCATGTGACTTTGCACTTTGCACGTGGCACTTTGAACGTGTCAGGTGGCAGGTGGCACGTGCAAAGTGCCAAATGCAAGGTGCCAAGTACCACGTGCCAAGTGCGACGTCCAGCATGCTCCTGGCAGTTGTTACACCTGCTGCGGCTGCTGCTGTATTGCCCTGCTCCTGCTGCTTTTGCTGCTTCCACCGCCAGGGTGCCTCAGGCCACTGCTGCTGTGCTGATACCACCTATATTTAACCCAAAACACAATTGCTGCATAATTTTTTGGAGGTGTCTGGGCTGAAAATTGCCATGTCCCAGTTGTGCGGCTGGACTTTGGACACAATGTGGGCAGCACGACTGCTGTCTGGAACCTAGTCCTGATGTTAATTGACAGCCATTTTTTTTGAGGGGGTGGGGGGATTTAAAGTCCCCACATCATCAATTAGTGTTCCCCTTTACAAAATAATGATGCTACATGCCTCATTTACCCTAAAAAAACATTTTTAAAGCAATTTAAAGGCCACTTCCGTTTTTTTAATCCAGATATCCGAATCCGTCCGGATACCCGGGATACTAGGGTCGGATATCCGATTCGGATCCGGATTGGAAAATGTTGAAATCGGATATCCGACCCGGATCGGATATCTGGGTCCAATCCGGATTTTGAAAAGGGGTATCCGAGCAGCACTGATGCTGGGTGTCCTTTTTTGCTTCTGTACTTCCCCTCAGACTTAACTAATGCAGCCTGATTGGCTGAAGCCTCTTACTCTCCTGTTTTCCCCTCCCACACCTCTGTTCCTCTCTGATTGGCCAATATTTCTCATGCTGAGACAATGCACTTTCTACAGTGAAGGGCGGGCAAATCAGGCAGAGGAGACTAATGCAGGAAATGACATCAGGATTGGCTTCAAGATAGCCACACTTAAAATGGGAAATGCTAAAAAGGATTTTCTCTTTTTTTTTTTCTGTAGAAAAATCACTAAAATCAAAACGTGAACAGTGCAATACATATGTAAGTAGAGTAAGTATTTATCTACTATCTATGTGATTTTTTTTTTCTGAGATAGTATGGCTGACATCTCCTCTTTAACACTACTTAACGCCAGCACCAGGGGCCGGAATCTAAATGCAGTGCTTTTTAGGGATAACACCCCTGCTAAAAGTGCATCTGCCACCTGCAGGAAAAGCACTCGTCTAACACATTGGCTGCCTTGCAATTAACAGACAGCTAGCACAGCACTGAAAGAACCCCACTCTTCAGACACCTGTCCTGCTACGATCATGCAGCTCCACAACCATACAAAATCACCTACGGTATAAAACACTTCCCATAGTGTAAAACTATATAAAACTTTATTCAAAAACGTTAGTACTGCTAACAAACAAACAAGAAGTACATTTCTTACAGAGTAAAATGAGCCATAAATTACTTTTCTCCTATGCTGCTGTCACTCACAGTAAGTAGTAGAAATCTGACAGAACTGACAGGTTTTGGATTAGCCCATCTCCTCATGGGGGATTCTCAGCGTGGCCTCTGTTCTTTATAAAGACACTCCTTGAAAAGGATTTATACAAAGATGCTAACCAGCCTCCCTGCCTGCTGCACACTTTTTTAAAAGTTGGACGGAACAACTGCCATTCACAAAGTGCTTTTTAAAATAAAGAAAACCCTGAGAACCCCCATGAGGATATGGGCTAGTCCAAAACCTGTTGGTTTCGTCAGATTTTTACTACCCACTGTAAGTGATGGCAACATAGGAGAAAAGTAATGTATGACTCAGTTTTCTCTGCAAGAAATTTACTTACTAATATTTGCATGTGTATACGTGTATTTTACATTTTAACATTTTTGTGATAAAGGTCCTTTAAGCCACGCCCAACCTGTTTCGTCATCTGACCCACCAGGGGCTCGGGAGCTTTTTGTTATAGTCTATCAGACGTTTAGCAGACATATATACACTTATGGACAGGATGAGCATGGCAAGCACAGTGACGCAATAACCAATACAAACTTTTATGTCTTTTGGAAAAAAATACAAACAAATAATGTCTTCTGGAAAAGACAAAAACAAATGCCAAGTGTATTTTTGTTTTTATCTTTTAGGACAGCAAATGTGTGCGCTGACATGGTGGGAACCTTCACGGACACAGAAGAGCCTGGTAAATTCATCATGAAGTATTACGGAATGGCGGCTTATCTAGAAAGAGGAAGTAAGTATATTCGAACCGAGGAGGAAAAGTGCAAACTTTTACCGACCATTACCAGACAATTTAGAAAAGGTCTTGGAGATATTTTATGTTCCACTGAGCTCTAGTAAATCAACTCCACAGTCTTTACGTAGGTTACTTTGATATTCTGATCATTTTTCTCCCGGTAAAGTTCATGAAGGTGGTTTGTTGTGTTTGCAGCTGACGAACATTGGGTGGTGGACACCGATTACGACAACTATTCCATTATCTACTCATGCCGTGATAAGGATGAGAATGGAGAGTGTGAAGATAGCTACTCCTTTGTCTTCTCTCGTAGTCGCGAAGGACTGCAACCCGCACATCAGAGAATTGTCAGGAAGAGGCAGGAGGAGCTTTGCTTGGCCAGAAAATACAGACGGGTTGAACATACAGGTAAGACATAGTTTACTAACAACATCTCTGTCTGAAGGCCACGAGGCAGGTCCTAGAGTTGTTTCCACCCGAAATAAACCCACCAGCCACCCCCTCCCCCACCTAGGTAACAAGTACAGCCAGTATCTGAATCCACCTTAGTAAAAAGTGCAGTCAAAAGATTCTGTTTTCCATACCAGCCTCCCATCCACACATAAGAGGTGCCCACAATTCCCCACTTGAATACAGGAGCAAAATAACTGGGTCCAGTTCTGGGCCCTCTCCAATCCTCCACTGCTGCCTATCACCATGCAGGAATGTCCCTCCATCAGTAGCCTACAGAGAGATACTGCCACATGGTGATACCTTCAAGTGAGGAAGAGGGAAGGATCCAGGGCTGGATGTCACCTGGTGCAGCCCTCTAGATTTGCAGCCTGAGTCAAATGATTGAGGTGGCTTCATGGTGGAGCCAGCCCTGAAGGTTCCATCTCTTAAAGAGGGGTTCCAGATTCAATAACAACTTCCCCATACATGCATGGGTGTAAGAACCCTCACCTTCTGCTCTACACTGGAGGCGAGTATAAGCCCCCTGTGCTCATTACCGGACAAGGGCACATTATGGGTGCTGGTGTCAGGGAGATCCTCCCTTCCCTTCTTTTCAGGGAGCCCCAAGTGTCAAGGACCATGATAAACCATGTGTGCTGTTGATGTTGGGATGGCAGTGACCTACATTTACTAGCTTTGCCATTTCCATATCTTAACACAAAGGAAAACAACACCGCAATGCACACCAAAATATGTTAACGTGCATTAAAAACCAGAGCAACGTACTGAGCATTGCATGGGTGTGATGGCTCTTTGGGAATTTAATTACAGTTTATTACTTTTGAAATATATATACATTAGAATCAGAATCAGCTTTATTTGCTGCGTACGATGGATGTCACACCCTGAATTTTTTGTGGCACACTCAGCATGGAATATTGTAGTACAATTAACAGGCATTTAGACACAATCAGAAGTACAGAAAAAAACAATACACACCTAACTTAGACAGCGATGCAAGAATAGGGGATTTTGCGGGGGAAGTGGCTGGAGTTCAACAGGAGAACAGCTTGAAGGAAGAAGGTGTTCTTGTGTCTGTAGGTCTTAGCGGGGAGGGTTCTGTAGCGGCAGTCTGATGGAAGAGGGTTGAAGTAGCGACTGCCGGAGTGGGTGTGGTCATTTAGTATCCTGTTGGCCCTGGACCATTATAAACTCAATTCTTTATAATGCCCAATCCAATTACAATGGATATACAGTATATATTTTTTTTTTATTTCAAAAGAAGTTTATTGAAACTAATGGCGTAATAAAATAACAGCAGCATTAGACTGGACCTACAAACCTGATGGGAACAACCAGAAACAATAATAAATCTACACAAATTACAAAAATAACAGAATAACAGAAAAAAAGAAAATAATCTACCTTGAGCATGGCAGTGTTTTATGGTATCCACAAAAAGTTACGTATATCTGGGCGGTAATATCAATGAGGAATTATATATTGATTAGCCTTCCCTTTTCAAGCTTGTAAAACCAATGAAAGGGCCAAACCACCTCGAAACTCGAGGATACATTTTTAAAAAAAAACCTTAAAGTGTCACTTTTTTTATTTACCCCTTTTCAAATCCAGTATGTTAAGAAATACAGTACGGAAGGGCTCACTGTGAAAAAACGCGGAAAAGCCGCCATCTCTCAAGGTGGGGCGGCTGTTTCCGCGTCCAGCATGGCGTAACAACGCAGAAAAACCGCCGCATGCCGCATAGGCAGAGCGGCGGAATCCGCATTGGGAACGGCGGAATCCGCATTGGAAGCGGCGGAATCCGCATTGGAACTGGATACATTGCAAGACAGTACTGGTGTGGCTGGGACTGATAGTCCACCTAGACTCAGAGTGACACGCACAGAGGCAGAGCTTAAATAACAGCCAGAAGGGAGTCAGCTGACCAAGCGGGTCAGCTGACATTTTCCACCACTCTCATTGGTCCAGCAATTAGGGAGGTCCTGGAAAGGTCCTTGTGTATATATACCACTGGCTGTTCACTTGCTCTTTGTCTGGCGTGCGATCACATACGTGGGAGCACCCAGATCCGTAGTCAGATCCGCAAGTGTGCCGGGACCAGCTGGAGCTGTAATCCTACACTTAGCTAGATTCTGTTGATAGCTTAAAGTACTAGTTTGATTATGATTATCTGTTATGACTTCCTGCTTGCCTGACTATCCTCCTGAACTCTGATCTTGCACCTCGATATTTCTGATACTCTGCTGCCGAACCCCGGCTCGTCCTTAGACTCTGCTTCTGCCTCCTGATTTTGTACCTTGATATATCTGATACCCCGTTGCCGAACCCTGCCTGTACTTAGACGCCGCCTTTGTCTCCTGATCTTGTACTGTATCTGTCCGTGTGTGTACGACCTGGCTTGTCCGACCTCGAGAACCGACCTTACCGTTAGAGGCGGTTCCTCGCTCTGTTAGCGACCCTTCCTCCTGAGGGTTACTTTCAGACAATCCTTCCTGCTGTCAACCCGACCCCTCCCGTCTTGGAGAGTCCGGGTCTGTGGAAGGTATCCGTGCAGTACTCCTTACTGCACTGAGGCCTAGTCCTCTACGTGTTACTGTTACACCAAACACTACACTCTACTCAGGTGAACAGAGGTTAGCTGGTATATCGGATTATCGGTGATGCTGCAGATCACTGATAATCTGGTATACATCTGTATTCCCCGTGATACTGCAGATCACCGGTAATCAGATCCTCTCTGTGCTTCACCGATCGTTACACTCACATCCACAAATAATCATAACAGTAAACAGATCTAAAAAAGCTCATATGTCATATGTATCATCAAACACCATAATGTACAGTCTCTTATCGGTGGAGCGCTACCCTGCTATTGTGGTGTACTAATGAATATATTTAAAAATAGGTAAACAGCGCTTTGAAGACAGATGCCATTGATCTTATAGGGTCACATCGCCCCCCCCCCCCCATATACCAGACTTAAAGGATCAGATGGCCAAACTGGGAAAGCATTCATGTCAGGAGTATAGGCCACCCTACACCTCTTTAGCAGTGCTGTGGCTCCTTAAAGTTCCAGGGACTCGTCTCCAAAGTATCAGGACCTCCGGATAAAAAACATCCCCATAAGATCGATGACCCTATAAGATTGATGACATTTGTGTCAGGGGCCTGAGCGGAGAAACAGGGTTTGACCACAGTTTGCAGTACACAGACACTGGAACCAGGAATTAAGGTGCAAAAAATAATGATTTATTGCAAATGCAATGGAGCACGCATACATGCAAGCGTAATGCAGTATCACACAAACATATGTACAGCACACAATATATACAAATAACCCGGGAAGCAGTGATAAATATGTGTAACACCTAACTATCTATCTAAAGTGCACAATAATATATACAGGAAATATATTCACATCAATCGCAGTACAGACAGGGATCAGGCAGAATATCAGAGTCAAACAGGAGAGCAAAGTCAGCAACAGGTTATCAGAAAGCACAGTACCAGGGATTAGACAAAAGCAAGGTCTCAGACAGCATAAACAGGTTTGGCAACAGGAAGGCATACATAGGAATCAGGGTAAGGAACAGGAACCAAGGGTGTCCAGAACTCAGACCTGGGAACATAAAGTTCTGGCAATTAGCAAGGGGAAAAGGCAGTCCTTAAATAGTCCAAGTGATCAGCAACCACAGGATGCAGCTGGTGGTGAACAGTTTTAATGAGAGCTCCCATGAAGCCATCCAGAGGCCAAACAGGGAACTGCAAGTCTTTGTGAAGGCAGTAACAGGCCACCTGCTGGTGGATGGTGGAGGTTCAGGGTAAGGCAAAGTCCTCAGAGCCCTCTGCTGGTGGAATAAAAGAAGTCCAGGACAGTCCTGTTCCATGTTGCCACCAGCAGGCAGAAAGTGACAATACAAGGTTCCTGACATATCCCCCCCCTTAAGGAGCGGCCTCAGGACGCTCCACCATGATCTATTAACCCTACCACCAGGGTCCCAAGAGGTGGCAGGCAGCAAACACCTTGGCAGAATGGATAACAGGTGCCAATGCTGGGTGGGCAGGGAGGGAAACAAAAAATAAAACTTTGCAACTTGGTCTGCAAGAAACTGGAACAGAAACTGGAAAACGAAAATATCAAACATAACAGCAGGCTGGTAGGTATCAGGCAGGATCCAAAAAAAAGCAAACAGAACACTGGATAGTGGATACCAAAACTGGGCGGGCAGGGAGGGAAACAATCTGAAAAAATAAAACATGAACTGGACCAGCTGTGCAATGAAAAGTTTCAAAACTTGGACCTCAGGAAGCTGGAACATGGATTGGAAATCATCAGACAAGGAAGCAGATAAAACAGGAGACTGGAGGACATCAGGCAAGGTATCAGGTTGGCAGGTCTCAGGCAACATAGCGGACTGGCAGGCATCAGGCTTGAAAACGGGTTGGCAGGGTTCAGGCAGAGCAGGAAACTGGCATGCATCAGGCTTGGCAGGAGACTGGAGAGGATCATCAGACTGAGCAGGAGATTGGAGAGGATCAACAGGCTGAGCAGGAGACTGGAGAGGATCAACAGGCTGAGTAGGAGACTGGAGAGGATCAACAGGCTGAGTAGGAGACTGGAGAGGATCATCAGGCTGAGCAGGAGACTGGAGAGGATCATCAGGCTGAGCAGGAGACTGGAGAGGATCATCAGGCTGAGCAGGAGACTGGAGAGGATCATCAGGCTGAGCAGGAGACTGGAGAGGATCATCAGGCTGAGCAGGAGACTGGAGAGGATCATCAGACTGAGCAGGAGACTGGAGAGGATCATCAGACTGAGCAGGAGACTGGAGAGGATCATCAGACTGAGCAGGAGACTGGAGAGGATCATCCGACTGAGCAGGAGATTGGAGAGGATCAACAGGCTGAGCAGGAGACTGGAGAGGATCAACAGGCTGAGCAGGAGACTGGAGAGGATCATCAGGCTGAGCAGGAAACTGGACAGGAGCATCAGGTTGAGCAGGAGGCTGGACAGGATCACCAGACTGAGCAGAAAACTGGACAGGCTCATCGGGCTGAGCAGGAAACTGGACAGGAGCATCAGGTTGAGTAGGAGGCTGGACAGGATCACCAGACTGAGCAGAAAACTGGACAGGCTCAGGCTGAACGGAAAACTGGCAGGCACCAACATGCTTGGCAGGAAACTGGCATGCATCATCAGGCTGAGCAGGCGACTGAAGAGGATCATCAGGCTGAGCAGGAGACTGGCAGGCACCAACAGGCTTGGCACCAACAGGGCAGACAGCGGTTTTGGCACCATCAGGAGCGTTGGTAACAAGAGTCTGTGGAGGCTGGGCAGCAGCAGAAGTCTGTGGAGGCTGGGCAGCAGCAGAAGTCTGTGGAGGCTGGGCAGCAGCAGAAGTCTGTGGAGGCTGGGCAGCAGCAGAAGTCTGTGGAGGCTGGGCAGCAGCAGAAGTCTGTGGAGGCTGGGCAGCAGCAGAAGTCTGTGGAGGCTGGGCAGCAGCAGAAGTCTGTGGAGGCTGGGCAGCAGCAGAAGTCTGTGGAGGCTGGGCAGCAGCAGAAGTCTGTGGAGGCTGGGCAGCAGCAGAAGTCTGTGGAGGCTGGGCAGCAGCAGAAGTCTGTGGAAGCTGGGCAGCAGCAGAAGTCTGTGACGGCTGGGCAGCAGCAAAAGTCTGTGACGGCTGGGCAGCAGCAAAAGTCTGCGACGGCTGGGCAGCAGCAAAAGTCTGTGACGGCTGGGTAGCAGGCCGTGTAGCAACAGGCTGGGTAACTTCAGACAGGGTGGCAACAGGCTGGAGAGCTTCAGACAGGGTGGCAACAGGCTGGAAAACATCCGGGGTCTGGGCCGTTGGCTGAGCACCTGGCTGGGCCGTTGGCTGAGCACCTGGCTGGGCCGTTGGCTGAGCACCTGGCTGGGCCGTTGGCTGAGCACCTGGCTGGGCCGTTGGCTGAGCACCTGGCTGGGCCGTTGGCTGAGCACCTGGCTGGGCCGTTGGCTGAGCACCTGGCTGGGCCGTTGGCTGAGCACCTGGCTGGGCCGTTGGCTGAGACCCCGATACAGTCTGTGCGGGCTGGAGCGGAGCCTGTGCGGGCTGGAGCAAAAATTCTGTAGACTGGATGCAAGATTCTGCAGAACAAACGGTTGGATTGGTTTCTGGTGTATGTAAAATCTGCAAGAGTTGTGAGATAAAGGCTAGAGTCTGTATAACTTGTGTCACAGGAACATTGGCTGGAAGCTGCACCAGACAGGAGTCGGCTGGAGGCTGCACCAGACAGGAGTCGGCTGGAGGCTGCACCAGACAGGAGTCGGCTGGAGGCTGCACCAGACAGGAGTCGGCTGGAGGCTGCACTGGACAGGAACTGACTGGAGTAATGGATGCTGTTGGAAAGTATTTGCGTTTTGTTTTATGAACCAATCTGGAAACAGGAACAGGTTCTTGTGAAGTAACCGGAAATTGCCATGACCAAGGTGTGGATTTGATGGCAGTTTGTAATTTTACAGGCTTTTTACTTTTTACAGGTTCTGAGCTCTGTACATGGTTGGAGATATATGGAGGGTGAGCAGAAGGAGGAGAGTGGAAACAGGAAGAAAGGATCTCACGCCAGACAGTAACCAACATAGAAGCAAATTCACGCTTACAGAGCTTATGCAGCATCAATGACTCAGTTGCATGTATACAGGCAGACACAAAACCTTCACTTTTCTCACCATAATAATTAATAAATCCTTCTCTATCCTTTCTCAGAAAATCAAACAAATCATCAATCAGTTCAGAGTCAAAAATAAAATTAAATTCTTCCTTGCTGGGAGACTGACATTGGAGCTGTTTAACTGCAGTGGACTGGGAGTGAGTGGTATTCAGAGGGTTAACAGAAGGAATATCTAAGGGCAGGATCTCTGAATAGGCAGCAATTAAGGCAGCAGCTGGTTCATGCTTACAACCTTTCTTATGCATTAACTTTTTCACGCTATTCTTACAACCTGAGACAAAATCAGTAGATTGTCTGGAATAGAATTCAAAGAAAGCACTTCTATCCCTCTTCAGATATCTATAGTACATATCTACCTGTTCAGATGTGAAATCAACATTAACTGGGTTTTTAGCAGGTAAAGCAGAAGCTACAGAACATGAAGCAGAGACAATTCTCTGCCATGCAGTCAGCAAGAAGGAGGCTTTCCCATACTTGCATATTCCCTGATTGATCAGAGTCTGGAGGGAATCTATGCAAGCTTGAACAGTCTGCTTGTTTTTGTTTGAATAATAATCAAGAAATCCTGCTCGGTCACTCTCAAACAAATTAATCAGAACTGTTATCTTTTTATTGGTAAATGGAGGCAGGTAGTGGTCTCCTGGAGTGGGGAATGCAAGATCATACCACAGTTTGATTATGCATTCAAAATCAGGTGCATAAAAAGCTCCATCTTTAATATAACCATACACTTGGCTAATAAACTTTAGCAACTCTTCTCTGGGGTAGTTTGCAAAGAAATCACGACATTCATCCTCTGCATCCTCAGCCAATAATGCATAATAATCCAGATCTTGCGGACTCATTCTGACAGACAACAGATTCTCAGTATCCTGTATAACTGCAGTGGTCAGTAAATGTATGGCCAGAACTTTCTGTCAGGGGCCTGAGCGGAGAAACAGGGTTTGACCACAGTTTGCAGTACACAGACACTGGAACCAGGAATTAAGGTGCAAAAAATAATGATTTATTGCAAATGCAATGGAGCACGCATACATGCAAGCGTAATGCAGTATCACACAAACATATGTACAGCACACAATATATACAAATAACCCGGGAAGCAGTGATAAATATGTGTAACACCTAACTATCTATCTAAAGTGCACAATAATATATACAGGAAATATATTCACATCAATCGCAGTACAGACAGGGATCAGGCAGAATATCAGAGTCAAACAGGAGAGCAAAGTCAGCAACAGGTTATCAGAAAGCACAGTACCAGGGATTAGACAAAAGCAAGGTCTCAGACAGCATAAACAGGTTTGGTAACAGGAAGGCATACATAGGAATCAGGGTAAGGAACAGGAACCAAGGGTGTCCAGAACTCAGACCTGGGAACATAAAGTTCTGGCAATTAGCAAGGGGAAAAGGCAGTCCTTAAATAGTCCAAGTGATCAGCAACCACAGGATGCAGCTGGTGGTGAACAGTTTTAATGAGAGCTCCCATGAAGCCATCCAGAGGCCAAACAGGGAACTGCAAGTCTTTGTGAAGGCAGTAACAGGCCACCTGCTGGTGGATGGTGGAGGTTCAGGGTAAGGCAAAGTCCTCAGAGCCCTCTGCTGGTGGAATAAAAGAAGTCCAGGACAGTCCTGTTCCATGTTGCCACCAGCAGGCAGAAAGTGACAATACAAGGTTCCTGACAATTTGTCTTCTTCAGACAAGTTGACTATCTGAGACTGAGTGCTGTTTACCTATTTTTGAAATAAATCCAGCATGTTGTTGTTCCCCTTTCCATGTGCAGCAGTGCCCCTCCCATTCCATGTGTAGTCCTCTCTCTCATGTGTATCATCCATGCACTGTAGCCTCTCTCTTTCATGTACAGCTCCCTTGGGTATCAGCCTACATTTTCATGTGTTACGCCAAATTTTCAGCCTCCTCTTTCATATGTAGCAACTCCTCTTTCATGTCGAGGTGTCCCCCTCGGGCTGCAGCAGCCCAATACACAGGCCTTTGTAGCCTTTCCAGAAATCTGGCCCTGGGGTCATAAACAATATTTTCCACCTTCGGTAAACTCATAAACAGGTTTTTCCTGTTATATATTTTCTGCTTCCAGTATTTTCCATTTTTTAACAGTAGTTTTGTGGTGGGAGGGGTGGTTAAGGTTAGTTGCCAGGAAGGTGGTTTGTAGTGGGTTAGAGCAGTTAAGGTTATGCATCAGGAAGGGGGGGTTTGCACAAGGGGAGGGGTGCCAGTTAAGGAAGGGAGATTTTAAAGTCGGGCGTCAGGACAGGAGGGATGGTTAGGGCTAGGCATCCGTAGAGGGAGTTCTTAGGGTTAGGCAATGGTAGAGGAAGTTCTCAGGGTTAGGCATCGGTAGAGTGTGTTCTTAGAGTTAAGCATCGTAGAGGAAGCTCTTAGAGTTAGGCATTGGAAAAGGGAGGTCTTAGAGTTAGGCATCGGTAGAGGGAGGTCTTAGGGTTAGGCATAGGTATAGGGAGGTCATAGTGTTAGGCATCGGTAGAGGGAGCTCTTAGGGTTAGGCATCAGTAGACGGAGGTCTTAGGGTTAGACCTCACTAGAGGGAGTTCTTAGGGTTAGGCATCGTTAGAGGGAGGTCTTAGGGTTAGGCATTGGTAGAGGGAGGTCTTAGGGTTAGGCATCAATAGAGGGAGGTCTTAGGGTTAGGCATTGGTAGAGGGAGGTCTTAGGGTTAGGCATAGGTAGAGGGAGGTCTTAGGGTTAGGCATCGGTAGAGGGAGGTCTTAGGGTTAGGCATCGGTAGAGGGAGGTCTTAGGGTTAGGCATTGGAAGAGGGAGGTCTTAGGGTTAGGCATCCGTAGAGGGAGTTCTTAGGGTTAGGCATCGGTAGAGGGAGGTCTTTGGGTTAGGCATCGGTAGAGGGAGGTCATAGTGTTAGTCATTGGTAGAGGAAGCTCTTAGGGTTAGGCATCAGTAGAGGGAGTTCTTAGGGTTAAGCATCAGTAGAGGGAGGGCTTAGGGTTAGGCATCGGTAGAGGGTGGTCTTAGGGATAGGCATCAGTAGAGGGAGGTTTTAGAGTTAGGCATCGGTAGAGAGAGTTCTTAGAGTTAGGCATCGTTAGAGGGAGGTCTTAGCATTAGGCATCAGTAGAGGGAGCTCATAGGGTTAGGTATCAGTAGAGGGAGGTCTTAGCATTAGGCATCGGTAGAGGGTGGTCTTAGGGTTAGGCATAGGTAGAGGGAGGTCATAGTGTTAGGCATCGGTAGAGGGAGCTCTTAGGGTTAGGCATCAGTAGACGGAGGTCTTAGGGTTAGGCATCACTAGAGGGAGTTCATAGGGTTAGGCATCGTTGGAGGGAGGTCTTAGGGTTAGGCATCAATAGAGGGAGGTCTTAGGGTTAGGCATCAATAGAGGGAGGTCTTAGGGTTAGGCGTTGGTAGAGGGAGGTCTTAGAGTTAGGCATAGGTAGAGGGAGGTCTTAGGGATAGGCATTGGAAGAGGGAGGTCTTAGGGTTAGGAATAGGTAGAGGGAGGTCTTAGGGTTAAGCATCAGTAGAGGGAGGTCTTAGGGTTAGGCATCGGTAGAGGGAGGTCTTAGGGTTAGACATCAGTAGAGGGAGGTCATAGTGTTAGGCATTGGTAGAGGAAGCTCTTAGGGTTAGGCATCAGTAGAGGGAGTTCTTAGGGTTAGGCATCGGTAGAGGGTGGTCTTGGGGTTAGGCATCATTAGAGGGAGGTCTTAGCATTAGGCATCGGTAGAGGGTGGTCTTAGCATTAGGCATCAGTAGAGGGAGGTCTTAGCATTAGGCATCGCCTGTAGAGGGTGGACTTAGCATAAGGCATCAGTAGAGGGAGGGTTCTGTGTGAGAGCAAGATTGGGTTTAGCTGTAGTAAAATATCAGTAACATATACTGATACCATAGTAGAATAACAGTTCTATGTTCCAGTGCCCACATTCCCTGACGTCTTTAACTAGATTTGTTATATGAGTAACAAAGTAGGGTCACTTTAATTTGAAATACTGATCACTGTACAGCGATTAACCCGCTTGTCTTATCTGTTTACAGGATATTGTAACGATCTTTATTAAGCCAATGGATTCCACGTTGACAAGAAGATTGGGCCACCCCCAGCATCTTATTTTGTGTTAATGAAACCTTAATAGACCTTGGATACGAGGCAGAAGAGGGCGTGATTATAGCACCAATGTACATATTTTATACTGTTTAATTGTATGATGTTTATAGCAGCACACTTCAGAAAGAAACAGAACGTGATCGATAGACACCTTTCATCATTACATACGTGATTTGATGTTTCCAGGGGTGAAGCAATAAACATATATACTCCAAACCGACATGATTTCACTGACTTTAAATGAATAAAGTAATGCTGTCATTTTCCCCAAAACCGTCTGTAAGCTGAAATCTCCCTTAGAAAAGCCGTTCTAGTTACAATAATAATCCGAACATTCTTATAGCGCTTTTCTCCTGTCGGGCTCAAAGCGCTCAAGAGCTGCAGCCACTGGGACGCGCTCAGGAGGCCACCCTGCAGTGTTAGGGAGTCTTGCCTTGAACTCCTTACTGAACAGGTACTGACTCTAGCCAGGATTTGAACCCTGTTCTCCCATGTCAAAGGCAGTGCCCTAAACCAGTGCTCTAATCAGCCACCTTGGGTCCAAGCAAAATAAACACACTTACATAACATGTGTTGTACTGTCCATGTTTTGATTTCAGTGAACTTTATATAGTAAATAAAGAGAAAACAGCTCCAGGCATTTTCCATCTTTACTGCCTCTGACTGTAACTAATCCTGATGTCATTTCCCCCCTTACTCTTTATCTTTTTCCTCCTAGAAAATCTAGCTTGCTTTGTAAACACATGTGAGCAAAGCATAGATCAGAATTCAGCAGCTCACTGAACTGCCCTCAGCCAATCAGTGAGGAGCAAGAATGTGGGAGGGGTGATGACAAGCTTCCTTCTCCCTGGCAATATACAAAATAGAGCCAGGATAACTGATATAATATGTATTACAGCTGAAACCTTCATGATTATATTGGGATGCTTTGCAATGCACGGCCAGGTTGCAGGCAAAGCTGTTTTTTTCCCCTTAGAAAGTGATTTCACAGTGGATTTAGTTTTTACAGAGTTTCTATACTTTTACATGCTGCACTTTATGTGTTTAAGCGATGAAATCTGACAGAGCACTAGTATTGTCCTCCCATTAATCCCTCACTCTCTCCTATCTGAGGAGCACACATGGCCACCTAGTACTTCAATTTGGAGACCTACCTGGCTACCCTATGGCCTGGAACTGGTCTTCAAGGTATCCATCAGCCTGACAGTAGTGTAGGAGGGAGGGCCAGGAAGTATCAACAATGGTGGGGGGAGGGGTTCGGAGCTGAGGGGTTCAGCTCCTGTGCGTACATACAAATCACACCACAGCTTCTGATGCCCGTCGCATGACATGCAGAGATGGGAGCCACAAGGTGGTAGACCTAGACTGCACGATGCAGAGCCGCATTGAAATGGAGTGAGGAGGTGTCCCAACACCAGAATTACGTAAGATGTGATGCTAAATGGCTGCTGCTGCTTCTGTCCCTAAAGGTGGGGAGGGGTGCTAGAAGGTACCTAATAGTGAGACTTGGGGGGGGGGGGGGGGGGGTTGTCTGCAGGGTTTTAATGGGGAAAAGGGGGGGGGATTGTCCACAAGGTTTTGCTAGAAGGGGAGCCCAGTCAACAATTTTTTGCAGGAGTTACGCCCATGGGGGAAGATGTCTGTCTCTCCTGTCGGATATTGGTCTGAGGAGGCGGCAGAGAGGGTTAAGTTACTTGTATCACTGTCTCTTGCTGCCGCGCTGCATGCTGTTCTCCCTTTTTCCGACACTTCCTACTTCATAGCCGGAACTTCCACTGTGAAGGAGGAAGTTTCAGGAGGATGGAGTTCAGCTTGTGGTGCAGTGGCGGTGGATGTCAATATAAGTACCTTATTTTCAAATTTTTTGATACAACTATTACGTCAACACAGCAATATCAATTATCTTACTTATTTAATCTAATGCCATCCTTCATACTTTGGGTTAATATTTAGTAAGCACAAGTCAGCACAGTTTTGCAAGGAGCAAAACTGTACCCGCTTGTATCCGAGGAGGGAGACGCCACAGAGAGAGTTTATTTACTGGGATGTCATCCTCTTGCATCGGTGCTCCACACTGCTCTCCATCTTCCAGACACTTCCTGTCACCCATCGGCAGAGGATATTCAATTTTGGTAAATTAACCCTCTCTGCTGCGGCCCACTCCTGGAATACAAGCAGGTACAGCTTCACCTTTCACAAAACTGTTCTGGCAATGATCATTTCGGACATTTTCGTCAGAATTTTTACAAAAATGTCACATTTTTGTACATATGAGACTATTTGTAAAAACATATGAGCATGAGAAAACACTGTTTTACAAAAGATGAGAGTACATGTGGCCATGAGAATAAGCATTTTCTCAAAATGCGTAACGGACATGAGAAAACATCTTTTTGAAGAAAGTTCTCATTTTCACAAAATAATGTATATCTGGCAAAAATCGTATCATAATTACGAGAACATTTTGTGAAAATGTACATTTCTGACTTTGGAGAAAATTTTAGCTCATCTCTACTTGTTCGATGCCTCCACTCTGATCATCAGTGAATATCAGAAGGCCAGGCCATAAGTCGTGGGTCTGGACGCTGGTTGGATTGGCCAGAACATGATGCCTTTTGGCTTTACCTGGCCATATGAGTATAGATCTTGCATAATATAGTGGAAAAAATGACTTAGATACTAGGTTCTGAACACAAGGTATACATACCCCTGGGGTGCTTGGGTTGGGTTTAGGGGGTCCAAGGTCAGCCTATTAATGTTAATTTTCAGATTAAAAAGATAAAATGTGTATACATACATTTTATTCAATTTTTATAGTTATTGAAACACATAAAGAAAAACATTTATACAAATATTTAGTACTCCTAACAAATACTACATAAATGTGCCAAGAGGTACTTGAGGTGATCTTATTCACAATAGGACGATCCCCGGCAAACTCATTCCTTCATAAAAGGGTACATGCCTTGAATAATGTGCAGAAAAAATGTTCTACACCACCAAGTTCTCCCCTCAAGTTCTGAGCACCATACAAATGGTATCTCCTCTGATTTGATTCAGTGGCTATATTTCCAAGCCTATTCAAATGAAAATATGCTGTTCACAAAATGCCTTGCAAATTCGGAAACTTGTGTTTCTTGTGTTGTTTGCAGATATTCACAACATTGACTGTTCCTCAATTGATACATTTTTACAATGTTAGCTTCTTGCCTCTCATAGGACATGATAGGACCAACAGTACCTGAGATGTGTTATTTCAGTGCCAACAGCTCAGCCGTCTTCTTCTGTTAAATACAACATCAGCAGCAACTAACATGGTTAAAAATCCACCCACCCTTACCCCTGACCCCACAGATTGCTCCAAACTATCCTCAACATTGACATCAATCCATATCCTTTTTCTAATATTAACTCTTACAATAGTACCTAAACCTAGCCATCTCCCTTTGGTGTGTAACTCTACCAGTTGGTGCCTAACTGCTCTCCCCCCAATTGCCAAGTCTTACCCCTCTCCTATTCTACCTAATTCCAAACTCTACTAATTGCCTTGATGGCTAATCTTCATAGTCCCCAACAATGGTTATCCCAAAGTCCCTTGACCCCATTCTTGAATCCAAGTGTCCCATCCAGTCCTGCCATCTCACACCCTACTCTCCATGATTCCAGTAAATCCCCTTAAGTCAGCAGAGTTTTCCTGTTAGGTCTTACTCCAGTTTTATGTATGATCTATCATGGCTAAGGTGCTCCATTCACGTATTGCCTGAAACTTCCATGTTTAGTTGAATAATGTCACCATGAAAACTATATATAATAGGCAGAGCAATGTGGAAATGATCTGATTGGCCTACCATCCCTGTATAGACAACAACCAACGATGCTGTACACTTATGTTTGAGCTGTGCTCATCTCAGCACCATCAATGGAAAGCCAAGCTAACTGGTGGAAGTAGAATTATTGGTAGAACCACCATAATTTATCTTCTGGTGTTCGATGCAGCTTATGATAATATTTCAGAGTCAGATACTTTGATAAGGACTCAGCACTCAGCATCTAAAAACAATAAACCTCCTCCTATTTCTTTTCTGTAGTAGGATTTGGGTTTTCGTTTTTCTTGGTGGTGGTCTCTGTATCTACGCATTCCTCTGGGTTGCAACAGAACAAGACTTGCCACCAGTTCTGTCTGAATAAGTTAAGGTTGTACAAAACCGGGTTGACTATTGAATTGCTGAATGTAAACACGGAAATCCAAAAGAAGGCGGTGGGTGAGAGTACAAAGTCTTCGTCCAAGTTCTGGAGTAAAATTAGGAGAACGACAACGAACACAGGAGTCCACATGACGAAGAACGAGATCATGAGAATGAAGAGGGTTCGGAAAAGTTTGTAGTCTCGCTGGGAGACTCGTATTTGGTGGATATCCGAATAAGCTATGCTGCTGATCATCTTCTTCCTGATATCCTTGGTTATCTATAAAAAAGGCAAATAAAACAAAACCAGTCAGTATTTAACACCAAATTTCATGAATTAAAACAAACACATACTGTATACAGCAAACTTGTAGTGAAAAACTGATCGAGATGAGATGATCATTTTTACCTATAGTCCTAATCCTCATTTTTTCTTGGATTTTTTTTTTTTTTTTTGCTTTGAAAGAAAGTTTTGTGAATCAATCTCATTGTGGGGTTACTGAAAGTTCAGGATGATGTTGTGGCATCATGTACTTGACATAACCTGGTCTGAATATTTGTTAGGGTTTAAAGGCTGCCTTAAAGAGAATCGGTATTGTTAAAATTGCACAAAAGTAAACATACCAGTGCGTTAGGGGACGTCTCCTATTACCCTCTGACACAATTTCGCCGCTCCTCGCCGCATTAAAAGTGGTTAAAAAAAGTTTTAAAAAGTTTGTTTATAAACAAACAAAATGGCCACCAAAACAGGAAGTAGGTTGATGTACAGTATGTCCACACATAGAAAATACATCCATACACAAGCAGGCTGTATACACCCTTCCTTTTGAATCTCAAGAGATCATTTGTGTGTTTCTTTCCCCCTTCTGCTCTCATGCACTGAAGTTTCAGGCAGCTCTTTTCTTCCAGCAAACAGCTTTGCCCTTGTCTGTAATTCCTCAGTATGTGAAAGCCCAGCCAGCTCAGAGGACGATTTATCCAGCTTGTAAAAGATGAGAGAAGAGAGAAGCTGCTCTAATCCTAAATAACACACAGGCAGTGTGCATGGAGGGGCCTGGAAGGGGGAGTTCATAGCAGAACCACAACACTGAAGAACTTGGCAGCCTTCCAGACACAGGCTGACAAGTCTGACAAGGGAAAGATACATTGATTTATTACAGAGACAGTGATAGTATAAAGTGCTGCAGTAAGCCAGAACACATTAGAATAGCTTTTGGAACGTATAGGATGATAAAAAACAGGATGCAATTTTTGTTACGGAGTCTCTTTAAAGAGGATCTGTATTGAGAAAGAACTCCCCTGGAGGGTACTCACCTCGGGAAGGGAAAGCCTTTGGATCCTATCGAGGCACCCCGTCCTCGTTCATCTCACGGTGGCAGCAATAGAGCTCCTCGAATGGCAGGGATGTAAATATTTACCTTCCTGGCTCCAGCGCAGGCGCAGTAGCAGCTCTTGGCTCAGAATAGTAGATCTCAGTCGAGTCCACTCTACTGCGCAGGCGCAAGTCTCCTGCTCCTGCGCAGTAGAGCGGACCCGTCAGAGACCGGCTATTTCCGCCTATTTCCGAGCGGAGAGCCGCAACAGCGCCCCCGCTGGAACAGGGAAAGGTAAATATTGCACAGCCTGACAAATTGTCGGCTGTGCATTCAGTGGGCTGCAGCGAGACCAGCGTTGGACAGAGGAGGACAGGGGAAGCCTCGATAGGATCCAGAGGCTTTCCCCTACCGAGGTGAGTACCCTCCAGGGGAACTTTTCTCTATCAAAGAGTCTCTTCAAGGGTGGAGACTGGAGAGACCACATGTCCTTTGTATTTAAACATGTTAATGAATATCTGTAACTTTGGGCTATGATTAAAGGAAATTAAAAGCAAATAAAAAAAAACAATTTAACTTACCTGGGGCTTCCTGCAGCCTCCTGGAGTGGTCCTGTGCCTGCAACATCCGTTCGACACCCTCTGGCCAGCAGTGACAACACTCGCAAAGCTGGCTGGCCATGCGCCTTTCTGCCATGTCCCCATTGCTAGGAGCATTCTCTGCATGTGTAGTACGTGAAAATCGCTACTGCACATCTGCAGAGCACTCCTGGCAATGGAAGCGCAATCAGGTGGCATGTGGCTCAGGGCCACGCATGCGCCGCCATAGCCCCCAACTGGCCACAACTAGACAGTTTTCAGGGGGTCGCCACTGCTCACTGGAGAATCATGGAAGGACGGCACGGCACGGGCGCAGAATGACTCCAGCGGCTGCAAGAAGCCCCAGGAAAGTTAAACTTTTTTTTAATTCAAAGGAATCATTAGTTAAATACTGTATATTGCAAATCTGATTTCCTTACCTGGGGCTTTCTCCAGTTGTCCCACGGGGAGAGCTCCATTCGCTGCTGCTGGCCCGGGATCCTCGCACGGTGCAGAGGACAACCTTGAGGTTGTCCTTACTGCACCTGCGTGAAGCGCCCGCTGTCAATCAAGCCCACATTGTCCGGGGCGTACTGCGTAGGTGCAGAACTACTGCATACCACCCCTGCGCAGTACTCCGCAGACAACGTGGGCTGGATTGACAGCAGCGCTTAATGCAAGTGCAGTAAGGACAACTTTAAGATCATCCTCTGCACCGTGCGGGGATCCCGGGCTGCAAATGGAGCTCTCACTGTGGGACAAACAACTGCGAGCGGCTGGAGAAGGCCCCAGATATGTAAATCATATTGATATTTGATGATTCCTTTAAAGGGGTTCTGTGGGGGTGTGCTGAGGGTAAAAACAGACACTTACCTGGGGCTTCTATCAGCTCCATGTAGCAGTAATGTCCCGCGCCGTCCTCCTCCGATCTGCCGTTCTCCGCCGCCAGCTCCAGTCTAGCATGGCATGCTTTCTAACTGTGGCTGCACGGCCCTGCTCTCTCCCGCTCACGTTATCGGAAAGCGTACTGCGCAGGTGCAGTACAAGAAATCTTCATACTGCGACTGCGCAGTAAGCTTCCGATGACTCGATCGGGAGCACGCATTATTTGGCTGTGTCAGACGGAGGGGGACAGAGTGGGACATTACTGCTACAGGGGGCTGATAGAAGCCCCAGGTAAGTATGTGTTTTTACGCTCAGCACACCCCCACAAAACCCCGTTAAGTATCCCCTGAAGGACATGTAGTCTGAAACATGTTAGACATTTTACCTGTCTTTGCTACGCTGTATTTTGCCTTAAAGGGACTCCGAGCAGTGCAGAAACTATGGAAAGATGCATATCATTTTAAAGCTCTCTTTCTCCTCTTTCCAATGATATATAAACCGCCACCCTATTTTCGCGATTGAAATTGCTGCGGCCGCGGTTTCGATCGCGAAAATAGAGAAAACTAAAAGGCGTAGGGCAACGATTTAGGTGTCGTCAGAAAGAGGAGAAAGAGAGCTTTAAAATGATATCCATCAAGCCATAGTTATATTGTATTACACAGGACGACTTTTTTTCAAAGTCAGCAGCTGCATTCAGGAGAATGGAGCTGCTGACACTCTGGAAAGTGTCGTCCTGTGTAATACAATATAACTATGACTTGATGGATATCATTTTAAAGCTCTCTTTCTCCTCTTTCTGACGACACCTAAATCGTTGCCCTACGCCTTTTAGTTTTCTCTATTTTCGCGATCGAAACTGCGGCCGCGGCAATTTCAATCGCGAAAATAGCGAAAACTAAAAGGCGTAGGGTGGCGGTTTATATATCATTGGAAAGAGGAGAAAGAGAGCTTTAAAATGATGTGCATCTTTCCATAGTTTCTGCACTGCTCGGAGTCCCTTTAATGAAAGTGGACATTTTCCTTATCAACAGGAGCGGGGATTCCACTTCAAGTTGTGTGTAATGAAGAAGCTAAAGCTTGCCATACTCCTGCAGACTTTCTCCTCAAAGTGCCCAAAAGATAAATCCCTCTCTGATCAGCAGGGCTGTTTCTAGGCATAGGCAAACCTGAGGTGTCCGTGGTGGCAACTGTAGGAGGGGGCACCACAGAACTAATCTCAGCACACTGTACTTTATGGAATTCTTATAGCCAATTGCTAGTTCCATTAAGACATGGATGAATGGTCATTTAACACCAGTGATGATCGTAATCAGCTAATTACGATTACGCAAAATTTTGCGTACATTTTCGCATTGACGCTTATATGTAATTACGATTTGTAAATTCCATTGACTTTGTATAGTGATTTGTAATTTTGCCTAAAATTTCGCAGCATTTTCGTGTAATTTCGTGCAGAATTTGGCAGTGAATAGCAAAGCCCCCATACATGGTAGTGACACCAAAAATTCCACCTATGTTAAGGAGAATAGTGGGTATAAGTAAAAAAAATAATTTTCCAAAAATATTTTGTAGTTTTTGAGAAAATTGATTGTAAAAATGCAAAAAAAAAAAAGTTTTTTTTTTTTTTAAATGACAGTTTAAAAACCATTTTTTTGACTTGTATCCAATATTCTCGTTAACATATGCACTATTCTTAACACATGTAGCAATTTTGGCGGCAATAACATGTATGGGGGTTTTGCTATTAACCGCTAAAGTTGGCACAACATTTTGTGAAATTGCACGAAAATTACATGAAAAATTAAGCAAATTTATAAAATACTACTATTACATACGAAATTAATTACGATTTTCCATGAAATTTTGCATTACGATTATAATTGTGTAAATACGAATTTCAATGCGGAATTTCGGCCCACCACTGTTTAACACCTAAATGGGCACTGCTGTGTAGATTGTTGCAACTCTGATTGGATTTCCAGGACAATATTTTAACCTGTAAACACCCAGGCGGTTCATAAACGGTAACATTTTTATAACGTGGATACACACCCCTCAAAACCAGGCAACTGGTATTGATTAAAAGGAAATAAATATGGCAGTTTCCATATCCCTCTCACCGTTAATAAGGTATGCTAGATGATTTATGGTATCCCCTCTGGAGAGGTATGGAAATACCTTCATAAATGTGACCCTGTACACTGTATACTTAATGACTGAGTACCTTATAGATCTTGGAGTAGCTGACAACAATGCTCATTCCAGGGATGAGAAAATCCAGAATGATAAATGAAATGTCCCATCCAATCTCTTCGGTGACGGTTGGCCAGACCAGTGCACACACCAGGACCCTCTGCGTGATAGAAATATGGAGATGAATATGGGAAGAATAGCGAAATGATAAAATCAATGAGTTCAAATCACATCTACAATTTATTTCCACCACACCCCCCCCCCCCCCCCACAACCCCAATACCTATGAATCTGCTGCCGGGAGACTTGGGCGCAGGATACAGCCGACATACGGCTTACCCTGCTCCTGCACAAGTCCCCGCGGCGTTAATTACTATTCCCCCTCCAGGTCACCATGGATAGCGGTGAATGATGTGAATGATGAGAATGACAGCATCCAAATTATTCACTGAGCGCCGCTATAGCGTAATTCCTATTATGGCCTATGGTGGCACCAGTTACGCACAAATCTGCTTGCCCCCAAGAGCCCCCGCTCACCCGGCCATTGCAGAGTATGCAAAGCAGAGAGCAGTAGAAGTGTTATTCACTTGTTGGCGGATTTTCAGGGGGTGGAGCAGGGGTGCTGAAAAGGATGCGGAAGCCTCTTTAGGATCCAGATTCTACCCCCTCCTGAAGTAAGTACCCCTCAGGGGCACTTAGGCAGTAAATCACGCAAGTCCAACGCCAGTCCTGATTGAGACCATGTAGATGGAATGTATTTTTTCATATGTAAATCTACGTGGCTTGTTTCACATATAGTACATCATCATAATCTCCTCTTCTACTATAGACATTAAGTTTGTATATACCTATTACTTTTGTATCTTTTAGGGAAATTTTATGATACTTTGCATAATGCTCTCCAAACTGACTCTTTTCATTGTTTATCTACCTTATGGGGATCCCCACTGTATGCTTGGCGGAGTGTGATGTTTGGTTTATTTAGGTCAGGACGGCCCAAACTTTTTCGGATCGGGAGCTACTTTGAAATTTGCCGAGTCCAAGACATCTACCAATATTTCAAATGCTAAGCAGTAAGCATAGCAAACAGCCGCAGAATCCTTCTGCCCACACCTCCCACACCTTTTCATGAACGGCCCACAGGCACAAGTGCCCCCAGTATAGGTAACTAAGTATAAGTGCCCCCTATATAAGTAGCCAGGCATAGATGCCTCCAGTATAGGTAGCTAAGTATAGGTTCCCCTGTATAGATAGCCAGGCATAGGTGCCCCCAGTATAGGTAGCTAAGTAGGTAGCCAGGCATAGGTGCCCCCAGTACAGGTAGTCAGGAATAGGTGCCCCCTGTATAGGTAGCTAGGCAGAGGTACCCCCAGTATATCTAGCTAAGTAGGTAGCAAGGCAAAGGTGCCCCCAATATAGGTAGTCAGGCATAGATGCCCCCTGTATAGGTAGCTAAGTATAGGTTCCCCTGTATAGATAGCCAGGCATAGGTGCCCCCAGTATAGGTAGCTAAGTAGGTAGCCAGGCATAGGTGCCCCCAGTACAGGTAGTCAGGAATAGGTGCCCCCTGTATAGGTAGCTAGGCAGAGGTACCCCCAGTATATCTAGCTAAGTAGGTAGCAAGGCAAAGGTGCCCCCAATATAGGTAGTCAGGCATAGATGCCCCCTGTATAGGTAGCTAAGTATAAGTGCCCCCAGTATAGGTAGCCAGGTATAGGTGCCCCCAATATAGGTAGCTAAGTATAAGTGTCCCCAGTATAGGTAGCCAGGTATAGGTGCCTCCAGTATAGGTAGTCAGGCTTAGGTGCCCCCTGTATAGGTAGTCAGGCTTAGGTGCCCCCTGTATAGGTAGCTAAGTATAAGTGCCCCCAGTATAGGTAGCCAGGTATAGGTGCCCCCAGTATAGGTAGCCAGGTATAGGTGCCCTCAATATAGGTAGTCAGGCATAGGTGTCCCCTGTATAGGTAGCCAGGCATTGGTGCCCCCAGTATAGGTAGCTAAGTATAAGTGCCCCCAGTATAGGTAGCTAGGTATAGGTGCTCCCAGTATAGGTAGCTAAGTATAAGTGCCCCCAGTATAGGTAGCTAGGTATAGGTGCTCCCAGTATAGGTAGCTAAGTATAAGTGCCCCCAGTATAGGTAGCTAGGTATAGGTGCTCCCAGTATAGGTAGCTAAGTATAAGTGCCCCCAGTATAGGTAGCTAGGTATAGGTGCTCCCAGTATAGGTAGCTAAGTGAAAGTGCCCCCTATATAAGTAGCAAGGCATAGGTACTCTAGTATAGGTAGCTAAGTATAGGTGCCCCATGTATAGGTAGCCAGGCATAGGTACCCCCAGTATAGGTAGCTAAGTATAGATGCCCCCTGTATAGGTAGGCCGGTGTAGGTTCCAGGGTGCCCGCAGTATAGTGATCACTTACCTCCCTCTAGCTCCCCCTCTTTCAACCGCAGCTCTTCCTTCTTCATGGCGGTCGGACGAGCGGGTCGGTGGCCGAGGGATCATTCAAGTGTGTGGTGCGGGTGGGCGAGCATGCAGACAGGGCGGATGAGCAGACAGAGGGACGTGGGTGTGGGCAGAAGTGTTGTGCCCGGTACCACCCACAGCCTTGATGCCGGCTGAATGATGCGCATCAGGCCTTGTCATGGCAGAACCGCCCCTGACCATGTGCTGTTCTGCATAGGGCAGCAGAGCCGCATAATTTGACAGAACGCGGCCACGATCTACATTGCAGTCATTTGCGATTTACCGGTAGATCGCGACCGATTTAGGTCCTAGCTATCTCATACGGCATGTGTATTGGCAGCAGGCATGAGCAGTTTGTACTCCGCATAGATTTGTTTTTAAATTTGCATTTTATGTCATTTACATAGTCGCGTCACTGACAGTCCCCAGGGGAGCTCACAATCATATATCTACCATTAGAGTTGGGCCGAACGGTTCGCCGGCGAACCTGGTTCGCGCGAACCTAGGTGGTTCGCGTGCGGGTACCGCACGCGAACTTTATTGCGGAAAAGTTCGCCCCATTGCGGTTCGCCCCATAATGCACTGAGGGTCAACTTTGACCCTCTACATCACAGTCAGCAGGCCCAGTGTAGCCAATTAGGCTACACTAGCCCCTGGAGCCCCACCCCCCCTTATATAGGCAGGCAGCGGCGGCCGTGGCCACTCGTGTGCCTGCATTAGTTAGAGTAGGGCGAGCTACTGCAGTCTCTCATAGGGAAAGATTAGTTAGCCTTAGCTTGTCCCTGGCTGCATACCTGTTCATTGATCCTGCCACTGCATACCTGTTCATTGATCCTGCCACTGCATACCTGTTCATTGATCCTGCCACTGCATACCTGTTCAGTGATCCTGCCACTGCATACCTGTTCATTGATCCTGCCACTGCATACCTGTTCATTGATCCTGCCACTGCATACCTGTTCATTGATCCTGCCACTGCATACCTGTTCATTGATCCTGCCACTGCATACCTGTTCATTGATCCTGCCACTGCATACCTGTTCATTGATCCTGCCACTGCATACCTGTTCAGTGATCCTGCCACTGCATACCTGTTCATTGATCCTGCCACTGCATACCTGTTCAGTGATCCTGCCACTGCATACCTGTTCATTGATCCTGCCACTGCATACCTGTTCATTGATCCTGCCACTGCATACCTGTTCATTGATCCTGCCACTGCATACCTGTTCAGTGATCCTGCCACTGCATACCTGTTCATTGATCCTGCCACTGCATACCTGTTCATTGATCCTGCCACTGCATACCTGTTCAGTGATCCTGCCACTGCATACCTGTTCATTGATCCTGCCACTGCATACCTGTTCAGTGATCCTGCCACTGCATACCTGTTCATTGATCCTGCCACTGCATACCTGTTCATTGATCCTGCCACTGCATACCTGTTCATTGATCCTGCCACTGCATACCTGTTCATTGATCCTGCCACTGCATACCTGTTCATTGATCCTGCCACTGCATACCTGTTCATTGATCCTGCCACTGCATACCTGTTCAGTGATCCTGCCACTGCATACCTGTTCATTGATCCTGCCACTGCATACCTGTTCATTGATCCTGCCACTGCATACCTGTTCATTGATCCTGCCACTGCATACCTGTTCAGTGATCCTGCCACTGCATACCTGTTCATTGATCCTGCCACTGCATACCTGTTCATTGATCCTGCCACTGCATACCTGTTCATTGATCCTGCCACTGCATACCTGTTCAGTGATCCTGCCACTGCATACCTGTTCATTGATCCTGCCACTGCATACCTGTTCTGTGAACCCACCACTGCATACCTGTTCTGTTCAGTGGACCCGCCACTGTATACCTGTTTAGTGAACCCGCCACTGCATACCTGTTCTGTTCAGTGGACCCGCCACTGTATACCTGTTCAGTGGACCCGCCACTGCATACCTGTTCTGTTCAGTGAACCCGCCACTGCATACCTGTTCTGTTCAGTGGACCCGCCACTGTATACCTGTTTAGTGAACCCGCCACTGCATACCTGTTCTGTTCAGTGGACCCGCCACTGTATACCTGTTCAGTGGACCCGCCACTGCATACCTGTTCTGTTCAGTGAACCCGCCACTGCATACCTGTTCTGTTCAGTGGAGTTTGGTGTGTCAGTGTGAAGCAGTACCTTAATTACACTCCCTGATTGATGTATACACATGCAAGATGTTTTAAAGCACTTTAGGCCTGTCATTTAGCATTCAATGTGATTTCTGCCCTTAAAACGCTGCTTTGCGTCAAATCCAGATTTTTCCCGGTGACTTTTGGCGTGTATCCCACTCCGCCATGCCCCCCTCCAGGTGTTAGACCCCTTGAAACATCTTTTCCATCACTTTTGTGGCCAGCATAATTTTTTTTTTTTTCAAAGTTCGCATCCCCATTGAAGTCTATTGCGGTTCGCGAACTTTAACGCGAACCGAACCTTCCGCGAAAGTTCGCGAACCCGGTTCGCGAACCTAAAATCGGAGGTTCGGCCCAACTCTATCTACCATAGTTATAGTCTAATGTCCATATCATATACAGGGAAACAATTACATTTACAGTATATCTGTATGTTTTAAGTATATGGGGGTAAACCAATGTGCCCAAGGGAACCACAGAAAACTCATGCAAACACGATAGTACATACAAAGTCTGTGCTTGTGTGCAGTTTCCCTTAATCTGAGAATCGATACTTCCCTGATGTAAATATGGATAATTTGCCACATCAAGTGTACTAATTCTGCATTTCAGTTCTTTCTGGTTTCAGCAGAAGTAGATTTTTACTAGTGCACAGGAACCAGGAGTGCCAGTGGAGACACGAGAAACAGAAGTGCTCCTCAGTTCAGATAGCGCTTCAACACCAATATGTGACTTTCAATCCTCCATCAGTCAAGTGCTTTCACCCCAACTGAATGGGACTCACCGATGGGTGTAGACTATGAATTACAGTAGTCAGGGCTGGTTTAGGGCCGGTTCTCCCATGAAGCAAGGTGAAACATTTGCATCAGGCACAGAGATTACAGGGGCAGCATGTCTGTACTGTATTTCTACACTGCATGCAGTCAGAGTTGGGAGAGAAGCGAGGGGAAAGCGAGTGAGGTGAAGAGGTCATCATTGGGGAAAAGCAGCTGTTGTGCTGTGTGAGGAGTCTGACAGTGATTTAGGAGGGGGGAGGCAGGAGAGCAGCAGTTTTTCATTTGACTTGCACAGCAGAAGGTGGCACTGCTGTCCTGACTTAGGAGGAATGGAGTGGCTGAGGGTGAGCAGTTTATTTGTCACAGACTCACAGCCAGCCAGTGTGCTAATGTATTTTGAGAACATTAAAAGAAGCACATTAAAAATTGTTGGGTGCTGTGCGATCATTCCAAATGTAGGGGGGGGGGGGGCGCACCTCACACGTTTGCCTCAAGAAGCCCTGCCAGTGGTCTAATCTCAAACATGGGACTTTAAATGGGCTCCCCTCGCCTCCTCAATCATGAACCATGTCAGGCAATATCCGGCTTTACCCGCCGAGACGGCGGGACCCTAATTACGGGAAAAGGACGGAGCTGCCCGAGCGCGCTGCAGTCGGAAGTCCACCGGAGGATAAGAGGATACCGATGCCAGCCGGCCATCTATGATGGGGTAGAGCCCGTGGATAAAACTCTATGCTTTATTGATGTCCAGGAGTATGTAAGTGCAATGTGTTTTTAAAAGTTTTTATTAAACAGACGGTATCACACTACAGTTTGTGAAGTTTTTTTTTTTATTGAGGTACTGACACCTAGGGAGAGCCATTATACAGTCAAGAATCTTGGATGTTGCCACAATACAGTCAAGCTTCTTGGATATAGCCAGAGTTGTGGGGGACCACCCGGTAACTGTCCCAAGGCGTCATGAGACCTACCAGCAGGTTAATATCTGGTGGTGAGTGTATCTCACTAGGGTGTGGTGAAGGCTTTGTCTGTCCAAAGAACCCTACCTCTGGGAATGAGATTAAGATCAGCATTTTAGTCAGAGGATTTATCTGGATTTCTTTTCTGCCAAATCAGGTCCTATCCTGGGACTGTTTTTTTTTTAATAGCGGACTGTGTATTATCCTAGGACTGGTTGCTACTAGTGGACTGTGTATTAAGATTGCACAAGAAAAGATTGAGTGACAAAGTGTACTTACTGGAGTAGAACACCATCCCGCTGGGTTATGTTTGTGATTGAGTTTGGCATTATTATATGCATGAACAGTGCGTAAGGGCCTTGTTGTGATTGTCCACATTTGTATCTAAGTACCCCATTGTTTTTGGACCACTGCAAGGGCCTAAAACTCACTGTGAGCGCCATCCCCTGTTACAAGTGAATATTCAGCTTCAAACCAACTTATCAAAGTAAGTGCAGGCTCACTTCCACTTGCCTTCCCCTGGCCAGATGATTTTTAGAGCCACTACAAGGGAAGTTATACGGCAGGGTAGTGCTGAATGAGTAGCACTAGTCCAGCTAACTGGCTTAACATTTAGAATCAAGACATTTTGTGAATGTAGTCATACAGGGCTAGTGCTTCCATAGGGTCAAGCTGGGCAACTGCCCAGGGCACAAAGCACATTAGGGGCCACACAGGTCTGGGATTGTTGAGGTCTCAAGTCTACTGTCAGTAGTCCCTGCAGTGGTGATGAGCAGAACATTTCGAATAATCGTAATAATTCACAATTATAATGCAAAATTGTAATGCAAAATTTTGGGAAAAAATCATAATTAATTTAAAAATGTAAACAGGAATCATAAGTTCACAATTTTGCTTAATTTTCCCGGAATTTCGTGCGGACTTCAGCGGTGAATAGAAAAGCCCGGAAACATGCTATTCTTACCAGAATTGCTACATATGTTAAGGTAGAATAGTAGAAAACAAGTAAAAAAAAGTTATCAAAAAGACCTTGTAGTTTCTGAGCTAATCGATTTTGAAAATGCAAAGGAAAAATGAATTTTAACCACTTAAGCTCACAGGGTTGTTTATTTTTTTGCATCTGAGCAACTTTCACCTCCCATTCATTTGCCAATAACTTTATCACTACTCATCACAATGAATTATCTAAGTACTGTTTTTTCCCAATTAGGCTTTCTTTGGGTGATACATTTTGCTAAGAATTAATTTATTATAAATCCATTTTAACAGGAATATTAAGAAAGAAATGGAAAAAAAATCATGATTTCTCAGTTTTTGGCCAATATAGTTTGAAATTAATACATGCTACCGTAATTAAAATCCATGTATTTTATTTGCCCATTTGTCCCGCTTATTACACCAATTAAATTATGTCCCTATCACAATGTATGGCGCCGATATTTTATTTGCAAATAAAGGTGCATTTTTTCATTTTGCGACCATCACTATTTACAAGCCCATAATTTTAAAAATTATATTAATATTCTCCTTTGACATGCATATTTAAAAAGTTCAGACCCTTATGTAACTATTTATGTTTTTTTTTAAATTGTAATTTTATTTAAAAAAATATTTATTAAAAATGTATTTGGGTAATTTTTGGTGCGGGAGGTAAACAACTAATTTTAAATGTAAAAAAATGTATTTATTTAATAAAAAATGGATGTGGGTGTAGTTTTGCTATTTGGCCACAAGATGGCCACAGTCAAAAAGTCCTGGAAATTTGATCGTACACTTCCAGGAAGCATTAGGAGGATGGGAAACTTTTTGTTACTCAGAAAAACCGCAGCCTCTGATAGAGAGAGGCTGTCTGTTTTTCGGGGGGGGGGGCTTCGATCAATGAATGGGATCTATAATGATAGATGGGCTAACGGCCGGCGGCGGGAGAATGTTTGTCCAGATAGGCTTAAGTGGTTAAACTGCCATTTTATTAAAATAATATTTTTCCTTTAGCATTTTTTAAAATTGATTTTCTCAAAAACTACAAGGTATCTTTGTAAAATAAGTAACTGCTAAAGTCAGCATGAAATAATGTGAAATTGAGAGTAATTTTGTAAAATTACAAATAGATTATGCAAAATGAACTGAATGTCCAAATCGTAATAACGTATGGCCATAATTGCAAAAAATTATGTGAAATTCTGCATAATCATAATTAGCCCATTGTGATCATCACTATTCTAAAGACATATATAAAAAAGGGAGTATACTCAAGGTGAAGGGGGCCTCTGAGCAGGAGGGAAAAGAGGTGCCTTCAGTAGACTTCTGTAGGTCTGTCCCACTCTTAATTTATTACAAAATAAAAAAAAGCCTGTGGTGTTCATACATCTGGCCTGTAGATGACACTGTGCTACCTGTAAAACTGTGTAAGATTATCTAGACAGTTGGAGATCGTTTGTTCCTGTTATGCCCTGGCTAGAGATATGGAGTGAAGTTGATGCTGCTGGAGCCTGTAAATAAATAGTGATGATCGTAATGTACTAATTAAGATTATAGGAAACTTCACAATTATGTCCATACGTGATTACAATATAGACATTCAACTGGTTTCGTGGAAGCCATTCATAATTTTGCATAATTTTTGTGTAATTTTGTGCCAAATTTTCATGTAATTTTTGTGTAATTCAGTGCTGACTTGTGACTTGGTGTAATTTCACAACCCCATACATGCTATTGTCACCTAAATTAAGGGGAAAAGCGGGAACAAGGGAAAATCATTTTTCAAAAACACCTCTTAGTTTTTGAGAAAATTAATTTAACCTCCTTGCCGGTTTTCCCGACCTGAGCTCGGGGTAGAAAAAAGCAGCTGCTATCGGTGATCCCGAGCTCAGGTCGGGGTAGGCATTGCAGAGCTTTTCCTGTAGTTGTGGAGTCCCGCGCGCGATCTCGCTGCGCAGCGGGACTCCAGCCTCTCTCCCCGGCAGTGTGGGGTCTTTCCCTGGCCGCCGGGATCCCCCATGTCCCCGCTATTCTTCCGGGGACCCGGCAGCCAGTTTGAGCAGCGCAGCCGTGGTGGTGGCAGCAGAGCGGTGGTGGCAGCGTGACGTCATCGGGGGCGGGGCTAACATTGAAAACGAACTTCTCTATATTAGAGAAATATAGAGAAGTTCGTTTATATGTATATTAGCGCCATCTTGTGGGCAAAGAGGAAACTGCAGCCCAGGAGCCCAGGAAGGTAAATTTTTTTTTATTTTGCTGCAGATCTCCCTGCCAGAATGATTTTTTTCAGGTTTTAGGGTCTGAAAGAGTGAAAAAAAATTGCACCGCTTTTAGACCCTAAAATCTGGAAAGAATCAGACCGCCAAGGAGGTTAAGAAATGCAATGGAAAATGGTTTTAACCTCTTGCCGACCGCGTCACGATGGGCGTGGCCGCGGCTGCAGCCCCAGGACCGCCTAACGCCAATTGGCGTAAAGTCCTGGGGCTCTGTTTTGCAGGAGATCGCATCTCCTGCTTGGGGGGAGGAGCTCCGCCCTGCCTTCAGTCTCCGCTCGGGAGACTGTTAGACGGCGTGATCGCCGTCTATTTAGACTCTGCAGCGCTGCGATCAGCAGCAGCGCTGCACAGTGGGGACAGCCGTGTGACACGGCTGTCCCCCTGGGGGACAAGAGAGCGATCGGCTCCCCCTGGGGGACAAGAGAGCTATCGTAGGCAGAAGCCTATGATAGCCGATCGCCGTTGGCTGGCTGTGGGGAGGGAGGGATGGGGTTTAAAGAAATAGCCTTTAAAAAAAACAAAAAACACAAACGAAAATATTTATGAAAAAAAAAATAAACATGGGGGAGCGATCAGACCCCACCAACTCATTTCCACTATTCCCCTTAACATACATAGCAATTTTGGTGACGATAACATGTATTGGGGGCTTAGCTATTAACCAGTAAAGTCGGCACGAAATTACACTGGAAATTAAGCGAAAATGCTAAATTATGATTCCTCGTTTTGTTTACAAACAAAATTAATTACGATTTTACCTGAAATTTAGTATTACAATTTCACATCGTAATTGTGAATTGCGGGGTAAAATTATGATTATGCGAAATTTGTGCTCATCGCTGTAAATTAACTCAGTTCCAGTTCTCCTGTCTTCGGGGCTACTGAACACAACAATAGCCCTACAGAGTTCCACCACAAGAGGTTGCATATTGCCATCATTTTGTTTTTCACCTTTGCTTGACGTTGTGGTTTAGAATATCAGGGCAAGTACATCACAATGCTGATAATCAGATGACGGTAAAGCAATGTGTTTGTCTAATAGGCTGATTGTTAGGTGCTGTGCTGGTATTTAGTCATGTTGTAGTTACAAACCTGTTTGCCCAGTCCTAAATGAGAACCAGCTACCAAAAGCCCTTTGTAATGATCTAAAGCTACGTGTGCATATCAAGCTATAGAGATCATTTTGAGCATCAGGTTTGGAAGGAATTCTGTTGTTTATAAGGGGAGTATAGAAAACTGGCATCCCACTAGGGGAATAGTGTTGATCATAATCAGCTAATCACTATGTCTTCAAAATGTTTTCATAATTTTCGCAATGACACCCATACGTAATTACATTTTGTAAATTAAATTGATTTTGTTTGTAATTTCGGGTAATTTTTGTGTAATTTTGTGCCGACTTAAGTGGTGAATAGCGAAGCCCTCGTATATGCTTTTGTCGCCAAAGTAAAAAAAAAACAATTTCGAAAAATACCTTGTAGTTTTTGTGAAAATTGATTTTAACCACTTGAGGACCACAGTGGTAAATCCCCCTAAAGACCAGGCACATTTTAACTAAAATGGCCACTGCAGCTTTAAGGCCAAGCTGCAAGAACGCACAACACAGCACATGAGTGATTCCCCCCCCCTTTTCCCCCCACCAACAGGGATCTCTGTTGGTGGGGTCTGATCGCCCCTAAGTTTTTTTTTTTTATTAAATATTTATGTCCGTTTTTTAAACAAAATGTGCTTTTTTTGTTTTGTTTGTTATTCCCTCCCTCCCTCCCTGCACCCAGCCGCTTCTGCCGATGAGAGCCGATCGCTCTCTTGTCCCCCAGGGGGACAGCCGTGTCACACGGCTGTCCCCATTACAGCCCTGCTGCTGATCGCAATAGCCGCTCGGAGACTAAAGAGGGGGCAGAGCTCCGCCCTCCGAGCATGAGATGCGCGCGCAGCGTGCACGCGATCTCATGCAAATTAGAGCCCCAGGACTTGACGCCAATTGGCGTTAGGCGGTCCTGGGGCTGCTGCCGCGGCCACGCCCATTGGAGCTAGCCGGTCTGGCGTCAGCCGGTCGGCAAGTAGTTAAAAATGCAGAGGGAAAATCATTTTTAAACTCAGAAAATGAAAGTTAAACCACTTACCCTCCCCCAGGATGAGCATCTACGTCCCTGCAAAACACCACTACACCTCGCAGGGATGTTGATATACGTCCCTTGCCGCAGCGCATTCCTGCTCGCTCCCGCATAATCGTTAATGTGGAGATGAATGAATGGGAATGCAGTTCCTTTTCATTAATCTAAGTCCCCGTGTCAATCGCTGGCATCAATGAGATGCCTGTGGTCATTGTAACTAACGGAAGTTACACCCTTAAAGGGGGACCCCGGGCTATAATTCAGCACAGCGCAGTTAATTTTAAGTGTGTGAATGCGCAGACGTGTGAAATGAGCATGTATTTCATCTCTGGCCAGAGAATCACTACTCAATTTTGCATTTATATTTAATCAGCTGAGAAAATATATTGTGTAACAGCTTGGCATATGAAGTTACAGTATCTGCTGAATCATTTCTTTTAAAGGTCTCTATGTATTTGGTGCACAACTTTGTAATTAATATATTAATTTTTCAATGGGAGTGGATCTATCACCTTTTTGAATAATAAAAACATGTATTCCTTGATGACGTGATAGCCTACTAGGTTGATTAATTGGTGATGTTATTTTTCTGTTCTTTTTGTTCTTTTTTCAATAAACTTTTTGATACTGTAAGTAGACAGTCCCTTAAATTCTTTTTCCACAGTACGCTTTGTAAGTGAGACGGCTCCCCAATTTTTGGGTTACAGTCTGGTCATCACTTCTAGCGCTTTTTTTTTTTTAATTGGTGATGTTAGCCAAGAGAACTACAGCCTGAAGCCAGACGACTTTGACCAGGTTAGTCATGCTCACCCTCTACTCAAAACACACACTCGTAACCAGGGGCGTAACTAGAAATCAATGCCACCCCCCCCCCCTGCAAAACTTTGGATACCCCCTCTTCCTCCACCTCCTCGCTTTCTACACAGGTAAACTGAGAACCAATGCTATTCAATTGGCTAGTACACACTTGTTTTTCCCATGCAGATAAAAGCAGACAACAGTGAAGCACTGCAGGCATTTTCTCTATCAATTACATTAGCTTCTGTGATAAAGCGTGCATGTTTTCACACAAACACACATGGTGTGCAGAAAGCGCATACAGAAAACTGACAGATGAGTGTGCACCCAACCTCAGCTTATTACACTCACTCTGACCATCTCTGATGGAGCAGAAGTGGCTTTGCAGACTTCTCCAGCATCACTACAGTACACAGCATGGGGGACGGGTAGAAAGGCTGGGGGAGGGGTAGAGCAGTGCTGTACCCAAGACCCTGCTGCACACTGAATAGGGACTATTTAGAAATCTTTGTCTGCAAAACTTTGTATAATGCCTTATCAGTGGCTGAGAAGATGCAGTCATTAGAACAATTGCGGAGAGAGCAGAAAGTTGTTTCTCTCTGTGCCCTTAGCTGTCAGTCTCTCTGGGTAGGGAATAGGGATGGTCCTGCTTAGGAGAATGCATGGAGAAGCATGTGATCAGTTTGATCAGCTGATAGATTTGTAAGGTTCTGATTTGCTGGTCCTGATCATGTGTTAAACCAGGAAGTCATCAAAGCAAATCAGGACCTTACAAATATATCAGCTGATAAAACTGATCACATGCTTCTCCATGAGTCTCCTAATCAGGGCCATCCCTAGCAGGGAAAATAAACTTCTCCACCCACTGGGCCCCCTGCGGCTTCTAGGCCCCCCTTCGGCTGCATCCCTTGCAGGGTCTATTGCTATGTCCCTGCTCCCAACCAGGGCCTGTTCTAGACTTTTTGTTGCCTGAAGCAAGCTTTGTAACTTTGGAGGATGCGCTTTCCCCCACTTTCCATATAAACCCTATCACTGGCAAGAGATCACCATGGCCAGTCAGAAGAGAAGCTTTGGCATGCGACCAATCAGGTGAGATTGGCCAATTACAGCTGCCCGCTGCTCCTTTTGCTAACTGGTGCCGATGGTCTTGCGGGTGGGACCACGGCACCATCATTGGGTCAATCACTGCACTCGATAGCAGTGACTTGCTACTGATTAAGTGCAGTGACTGACCCAATGCCAATGGTGCTGGGGTTTTACCATAGCATGCCTCGATTAAGAGGCCACACCTCACCTGTTTATGATGTCATGGGGAAGGGCGGCAGGTTGAACCAGGATGGGGATTCGGGGATGAGGAGGGTAGTGCGTGTGCAATAAAGGCAGGTGGGAGAGTGGAGAGGAGGCAGGCGTCAGGTGGCATGTCCTAGCACGTCCTGATGTTACATCATGTGACGTCCTGTTGCCATGGAGACAAGATGCGGGAAGCGAGGCGAGTTTCAAATCTCCCGGTGCCCGCTCGCAACTTTGCAGGGAGGGGGGCGGGGGGGAAGGGTTGGAATTTAAGGAATGCGGCCCGCACAATGAGTCCCGGGCTGCCTAAAGTTTCCCCAGGGCTAGAACAAGGATTTTTATAGCGAGTAAAAGATGCCCCTTCGGCTTTTAAAAGCAGTTAAATGAAATGTATCCTTAGCCATCGGTATGACAATTGTATGTAAATTAGCATACGATTTGCACCAAATCAGGATTGTTACCATAAGCTTCTCATTGACCATCACTACGGGGTATACAGCAGGCCTGGGTTTACATTACAGGAGCCTACAGGCACAGATGTCCTGGCACCTTAGACTTCACCCTCCATGAACCTACAAACCCCGAACCGCACCACAAGTGTGCCGGCTGTCCCAGCTGTCACTTCTCCCTTACTATCCTTGCCCATCATAGATAGGTAGAGGTGCCCCTTAGCATAAGGTAGCTAGAGGAACCTAACTGACTGACTGACCTAACTGATACTGACTTTGGGAGGGGGAAGCTTCTGGATCCTAACAAGTCTTCCCCCGTCCTCCTCCGTCCCTCCGCTCAAGTGCCAGGGTCCCCGTAGTGCGGCGAGGTAAATATTTCCCTACCGCGATCCTGCGCAGGTGCACTAGCTGCTCTTCATTCAGGTTAAGGTGGGAATAGCCAAACCTGATAGAACCGCTCTACTGTGCAGGTGTGAGTCCTTTTGCGCTTGCGCCGATCGGGTTCAGCTATTTCCGCCTATGCCGAACACAGAGCCACTGCTGCGCTTGCGCTGGATCCCGACGAGATACAAATATCATTTCTTGTCAAGCTTATCGGGGGAGCCAGCGCTGGATTCCCTGAACCTACAGGTGAGGGGGAAGCCTCATTGGGAACCTGTCTTCCCCCTCCCTAGGTAAGTATCCGCTAGAGTGGTGTCCCCAACTGCAGGGAGATCTGGGCAGCGGAATGCTGAGAGCTGGGTGAGTAACCTCCCATTTACACTCAGCTCCGGACTCTGCATTGGGAAGGAGGGGGGATAGAGGCACTAGGGGAGAGGAGTGAGCTGGCATTGCATCATCATGCGCCTGTAGGCATGTGCCTACAGTGCCTTATTGTAAATGCGGGTATACAGGTCTTGGCTTTACAAGCAGCTTTACTGATAGTAATTGCAGACTGTTCCCTAGTAACAAAGCTGTTTAAGGGCTGGAACCCACTAGAATCATTGTAGCGCTTTTAAATCCCACAAGCACTGTATGCAGCGATTCCTAGGCCGATTGCGATCGCGTTTTCCTTCAAATTGAAGCGATGTACAGTAAACTGTACAGTACTTCCGATTAGTGTTTATTTATGGCATTTATTTTTTTAAATAAACGTTATACTTATCTGGTGTCCCGATGTCTGGTTTCTGTTAATAGCCCCGCCCCTTAGTGGAAGAGGTCAGAAGTGCTTCTCTGGGGGGTGGGGCTACGGGGCAGAAGCCAGACATCGGGACACCCACTAAGTAAAATTAACTTTAAAATTCCAAACGCTTGCCCCTCAAATCGCTGCAAAATCGCTTTTCAAAGAGATTTTGCAGCATTCTTTTACATAGCATTGAGCGCAAGTGCGCCCAAAATGCTGCACATCCTGTGATTAACCCTAATCGCAATCACAGTTGGTTTCCCTCTATTTATACACATTGGCAACTTGTTTTTTGGAATCGCCAGCGATTGTCAGCGATCCAAAAACGCTGCCAAAATCGGTCTAGGGGGTCTCATCCCTCAAGCCACAGCTGGCTCATTTCAAATTTTACTAACCGAAAAAAGTCTGAAGATTATTTCCCTTTTCTCATTGCCATTTTTAAACAGTTCTAAAATCAGTTGTGGTGGTTCCTTATTTACTTTTGTATAAAAGCTGATTGGGCTGACGATGGCTCTAAGTCTGAGCAGAAGTCAAATTTCCTCCATTAGCACCAAAAAACTCATGTATAGCAAACTTTCACACGGATTTTCTGATGACAGGGCCTCCCCACCATCTACTTGCCAGTTTGACTCGTTTTCCGTTTTTCTCGATTTAGTGAGATGGGACGTGTGGGAAAATTCAGACCGACTTTACCTTGAATTGTATAGTGTGTGATGGATTGTCGAATTGTATTCAACCAGAATAACTTGCAGCTAAAGTGATCAGCAGGATAGCCAGGCAACTGGTATTGTTTAAAAGTACCTAAATATGGCAGGTTCCTCGCTTTGGTTGTCCTTTAAGTCACACATCCAAATTTGATTTACCAACGATTGGCCAATTTCCCCACCTCCATGTAGTATGAGAGCTCACCTACACAGCCTGCTCATAGAATTCAAAATATGTTGAACATCATGCTACATTGAGGCTATAAAATTGGCCAGTGATAACTGATTAGCCAATCAAAATTTAAGGTGTGTATCATGTGTAAAGTCAAAGGGCTACTGAAGTGAGAGGGATAGAGAGGCAGCCATATTTATTGCCTTTTAAACAATACCAGTTGCCGGGCAGTCCTGCTGATCTCTTTGGCTGCAGTAGTGTCTGAATCACACCAGAAACAAGTATGCAGCTAATCTGACAATTATGTCAGAAACACCTGACCAGCTGCATGCTTGTTCAGGGTCTATGGCTAAAGGTATTAAGGTGGGTACACACATTAGATAAAATTTTTGGAAAATGAAAGATCACAGACCAATTTTACCCCCTTCCATGCAGTATGAGAGCCATACCTACACAGTCTATTCTATGGAGCTGAACTCCCCATCAGACAGAAATCTTTGCAAGATGCTGCACACAAAGATGCTGTACACATTCAAAAGATCAGTATCTGCAAAAGATCCAATCCTGCAAAAGATCCATTCCTGCAAAATGCATTTATAGTCTATGATATCTGCAGATTATCATACACACCTTGTTTAACAGACATTCATCTGCAGATCTGACAATCATCTGCAGATCTGAAGATCCATCCTGGTGGATCTGATCTGCAGATGAATGTCCGTTAAACAAGGTGTGTATGATGATCTGCAGATATCATAGACTATGAATGCATTTTGCAGATACTGATCTTTTGAATGTGTACAGCATCTTTGTGTGCAGCATCTTGCAAAGATTTCTGTCTGATGGGGAGCTCAGCTCCATAGAATAGACTGTGTAGAGTATGGCTCTCATACTACATGGAAGGGGGTAAAATTGGTCTGTGATCTTTCATTTTCCAAAGACTATGGTCTGATGTGTGTACCCACCTATGGAGGCAGATGATCAGCAGGACAGCCAGGCAACTGGTATTTCTTAAAAGGAAATAAATATGGCAGCCTCCATATCCCTCTCACTTCAGTTGTCCTTTAAATCTATCGATACAATTTAATTTTAAACAGCAGCTTCTGAATTTCCAAGCTTTATAAATCAACATAAAATTTGAACACAAACAGAATCATTAGCTTCTCACTGACCATCCCTAAGGGGTATACAGGCCTTTGCTTTTTAGCAGCTTTGCTGTTGGTAACTGCAGTTCCGTAATAACAAAACTGTCTGAAAATACATTTGACTCATTCCAAATCTCACATTTCACTAACCACAAAAATCCTGTTTCACCTTCCTCATTTCCTCATTGCCATTTTTAAATACTTCTAAAATCAGCTGTGGTGGTGTTTATTTATTTTCATGTAAAATATGATTTGGCTGACGAATGCTGCAAGTCTCTGCAGAACTGAGCAACTTTTAAGGCTCATACACACATCAGACTATAGTCTTTGGAAAATGAAAGATCACAGACCAATCTTACCACCCTTCATATAGTATGAGAGCCTCACTCTACACAGTCTTTTCTATGGAGCTGAACTCCACATCAGAAAAAAATCTTTGCAAGATGCTGCACACACAGATGCTGTACAGACACAAAAGATCAGTATCTGCAAAAGATCTGTTTCTGCCAAAAATCCATTCCTGCAAATTGCAATGATAGTCTATGAGATCTGCAGATCATCATACACACATGATTTAACTGACATTCATCTGCAGATCAAGCAATCATCTGCAGATCTGAAAATCCATCCTGGTGGATCTGATCTGCAGATGAATGTCAGTTAAATCATGTGTGTATGATGATCTGCAGATCTCATAGACTATCATTGCAGTTTGCAGGAATAGATTTTTGGCAGGAACAGATCTTTTGCAGATACTGATCTTTTGTGTCTGTACAGCATCTGTGTGTGCAGCATCTTGCAAAGATTTTTTTCTGATGTGGAGTTCAGCTCCATAGAAAAGACTGTGTAGAGTATGGCTCTCATACTACATGAAGGGTGGTAAGATTGGTCTGTGATCTTTCATTTTCCAAAGACTATAGTCTGATGTGTGTATGGGGCCTTACACTCTCGCCCTGGGTGTAATTTAGCCTAGAAACTGCCCTGTAAATACTAAATAATAATTATAATGACAGTGCGGGGATATATAACTATTTGTGGGACTATTTTTCTTTCTAATCTTGGGTCATTTACAGTGTCTTGTTTTTAAAAATAATTTACTGAAGCTACAAAATGCAATGTCCAGACATGTAAAATTTTCTTACACTAGCGAGTTGCAAGCTTAACACTGCATGGGGCAGGAGTGCGCGTGCCATCTGTCTGGATGCATAACATGTGCCACCCAATCAGTGCCGCTGGCAATCACAGCAGGGCGGAGCAGGAAGGGGCGTGTCCGGTGCGCACTGATGCACATATATACAGCGGATGGCTTGGAAATTATTGCTATAGATTTAAAATGAGAGAAAAATGATGACCACGTGCCTCATTGATCGCCCCCAGCCACATTCCTCCGTGATCACCCCTGGCTATGTGCCTCCTTGATTGCACTCCTGTGGCCGGTTCTGTGTCTGCAGTTGCAAGTTTTACAGGACTTAACAAAGGGCACATGGCCTGAAATGTTGTGCTGGTCTGTTGACCACAATTATAAATCAATGCAAAGTTTGGAGGATTATCCCATGCATCCAGTGTTAAGGTCCGTACACACATGTGACTATAGTCGTTTTAAATGATCGTTCCCCAATCATTTCAAACGACGATCGTTTAAAAAAAGCAACCAACGACCATTAAGTCTAACGACGGACGAGCTAGATCGTTAAAAACGAACGATCTAGCTTGGCGGATTTTTTCCAACGACGATCATTTGTACAAAAGTAGTACATCGTTGGAAACGTTCTACTAGGCTTGACATCGTTCGTACTAGGCTTGACATGCGCATTTCACTATTTCTCCATGGAACTTTTCATTTTTATGCGCATGCGCAATAGTTGCTTTCAGTGATGTAACGTTCGTTCTAACGATCAGATCGTTACACACTTTTAAAAACTAACTTTACTTAGGTTGTTCTTTCATCAATTAAAAGTTCGTTCGTCGTTCACAACGAACGATCGTTGTCGCATGTGTGTACGTAGCTTTCGACTGGGAGGTGGTAAAACTGAGGAAATCCACTTACTGGCCAAGCAGCAGTAATCGGGTGTAGCTGCTCACAGTGAAGACTTGTTGCAGGTTTCTATTGGTAGTGATAACACAGGGTTACTGCTGCTTGGCCAGTAGGTGGATTTCCTCAGTTTTTCCAACTCCCAGTCCGACACTGCAAGCAAGTGTCGAGTCTGAATTGGAATTGTCTACCACTGTAAGCTTTATGTACTGCACTTGCGCAGAATGTTCCTAGCCAAAAGAAGGCAACTGAGGAGGCGTGGCTGGGACAGCACATGGGGTGACAGCGACACATTGGTGCGCATGTGGAGGACAGCGAGGGACTTGATAGACTGAGGGGAGCTGGAAGAAGCCCCAGGTAAGTAAAAATCAACTTTTTATTTCCAATTAAGGTTCCCTTTAAAGAGACTTTAAAGTGTCTCAAAATATAGTTTTTTCTTTTAAAAACCTCTTTAATATCAATGCCCTAATTGAAACGCCGCATCCCCTCGGCTACACACTCAATAAATCACCCCAAACTCCCGGGACAACTTTCCTGGTCGTGGATTTTGCTGCCCGGAGAGGCAGAGCTTTGGGCTGTAGCTCTGCCTCCATGTGCGTCAATCTGCGCGTATCTCCACCTCTCCCCCGCCCCTCTCAGTGAAAGAAGACTGAGAGGGGCGGGGAGAGGCGGAGATCCGCGCAGATGGATGCGTGTAGAGGCAGAGCTACAGCCCAAAGCTCTGCCTCTTCACGGAAGCGCTCCCCGCAATGTGCCCTGGGGAAGTTTGGGGTGATTTATTGACTGTGCAGCCGCGGGGATGTGGCATTTTGGGAGACTTCAGTCTCTCTTTAAGCACAGTGGACTAAAAGAGCACATGATCTGCTAGTAGGTATATTATTGTACTATATGACATATTGTCTTTATAATCCTTCATAATTCTAGGTAATAACTGAATAGAAGTCTTGTTTGCTAATGGCATTAACATGTTAATCTGGGAATCTGTGATCACTGTTAGCAATCACAGGAAGTGGACAGGATACTGGTCTGAGCTAGAACTGAGCACTGGAGAGAAGATTAATGTATGAACAGTGGTAAATGCATGCTTCACTGACAACACTGTCATTAGGACCTTTTAACACCATCATTGCTGAGTGCACTTTGCTCTTTGATTTTGGCACCTGCGATTTTAATGCCCAATTGGTCCCTCGTCGTCTCCCCACCCTGTCTGGCAGGGCCAGTTTAAAACGCTCGGGGGTCCCAGGGCATAGATAACCTGCTGCCCCCCCCTTTTCCCAGCAAATACAGCCCCCAGGCCCCAAGCTGGCTATCGCATCCTGGCAGCCTCACATGCACCACAGACCACACACCCCCAGGGATGATGCATGGCTCAGGACAAACTCCAGACAGCCCAGCCAACCAAGATTGCAGGATCAATCCCTCTCCTGATTGTTGCTGGACATATCAGGGCCAGAAAACAGCATCAGAAGGCAGCAGCAAAATGCACATCCCATGACTACCCTGCACATCTAGTGGCCATTCTCCCCTCCTGACAGCAAACAGTCTTCTGGAGACAGGAGACCCTGGCAAAAGTTCCTGGATGTCAGGGCCGGTTAGGCCCCGCTCCCTGGGTGGTAGCAGCATCCGAGGATGCAGCTGCTCTGGATTCCATACATTCCGGCATCACTTCCTCGCAGGCATGTACGCACTGACGTGACGTCACATGCCTGTGTCAGGTCGGGGAGAGCCCTGCTATGGCCGGCCGTGACAGGAAGGGAACCATGGCAACGCGTTGTGAATCAGGAGGCAGGGCGGAGTGACAGAAACAGGCTGCGACTGATGCAGTACCCAGGGACCGCGGATGTCTAAATTTAATCTTGAGAGGTGCAATGGGGGATGCCTGGGGGGCCCCTACAGACCACGGGGCCCTAGGGAAATTGCCCCCTTTGCCTCTATTGTAGCGCCGGCCCTGCCCTCGTTTTCTGATGGGACGCGTGCGGCTGGGCCATGCATGTGCAGTACGACCCAACGATCGGAATTGCCGGGCCGCCTAGTGGAGGATCCAGGCGTCGTGGGAGGATGGTGAGGAACTGATCAGCATGTAGGAAGCTGGAGGAAGTCCCAGGTATGTATTATGTATTATTTTCAGGCATCTCAAGTTTCTTTTAAAAGACAACTGTAAGGGTAAAAAAAAGAAAAAACGTACCTGGGGCTTCTACCGCACCCCCCCCCACACCCCCCCGCAAACATCCCGTGCCTGCCCTGGGACAAAACAATACTCCGGTCCCCGCCGCGGCTCAATTCCTGGCCGCACGCATCCTCGCTCCTGTTGACATCGCCATGAGCTTTCTGCGCAGAAAGCTCCCGGTGAGGTCAGCGGGAGCAAAGGATGCGTGGCCAGGGCCGCACAGGTGCAGTAGCCTTCTGTGACATTAAAGTCACAAAAACAGGAAGTGAGCCATGGCGGGAGCTCCCGGCAACGCCGCGGGAGCGAGGACGCGCGTAGCAAGGGCCGAGCAGGCGCAGTGGACTGTGACAGAAAACAGGAAGTAAGCCATGGCGGGAGCTCCCGGCAACGACAGCGGGAGCGAGGACGCGCGTAGCAAGGGCCGAGCAGGCGCAGTGGACTGTGACAGAAAACAGGAAGTAAGCCATGGCGGTAGACTGGAGTATTGGTGTGTCCCGATGCGTAAACAGGACATCTGGGAGGGGGGGGGGGGGGGGCAGTAGAAGCCCCAGGTAAGTTGAACCTTAAGGTAAAAACAGACCCTAGGGAAGGAAGCAACATTGTCTCCCCCCTGCTTCGCACGTGGCCTATTGAAGGAAGTGAGGTGGGGACAGGGGCTCAGAGTACATACCAGGCCCTAGGCATTTGCCAACGCAGTCTTGTGATTCATTTGGCTCTAGGAAAAAATAGAACATCTTTCTTGCTGGAACTCAAACAGCAATAAACACCACCAAAGTTTTCAACCCAGACAAAATAAAACCCGAAATCAGGCTTTAAAAAGAGAATAAAACACGCAAGAGCCTATAAATGGGTGTTTTATGATTGAATGAAACTACAGCATCACCATCGCTAATGCCTCCTCCAGGCCAAGTAACAGTTTATGCAAGGTAGGCAAATGTTTATTTTATATTTTATGACGCTTTCCCATGCGGAATGACCTTTCCATTGATTTACGCAGAGATGTTATCGCTGTGGTTAGCAGGGAACAGATTAAGTGATATAAATGGCTGGGACACAATGCGCCTGAGCGGGACGGCGGTGGTGGGGCGCATTGTGAAAGGCAGCGAGTTCCGTGACTTGTTAGGAGCATTTCTTCTGAGTCACGCTCGTCCTGCAGATCACGGCATTTATCCGCAGTGTGTACAGGGAGGGCGACTGCCCGGAGAGTAAATACATTCTGAAAAGGAGAACTGTGTGTGACTTGGCACCATCCGGGGGATTTTACTGCTGGTTCCTATCAGCAAATGTGTCTGATTTCCTGACATGCACACCCAGGCCACATCAGCCTGGCAGATTTAACCCTTGCAGCATCACTCTCGATAAGGAACACTATGATTAAAAAGGCAACACAGTGACCGAGGCCGGGTTCTCTCATGACCCCAAAAAAATCAAGGTGAATGGCAAATTTTCCTGTGTTACAACTAATGCTGTGTATTTTTTGAAATGCCCGTGTGGTATGGGTTATGTGGGACAGACCTCACGGGAGGTACGTGTACGCATTAATGAACATCGCAGTAACATTAGATTATATAGGAAGTATATTGATGATCCTGACAAAAAAATTGACTCTCCCGTAGGTAAACATTTCTATGAGTGTAATCACACCGTGAGTGACCTACGATGGTGCGTTTTGGAGAAAGTGTTTGCGGCTGCTAATGTTGATACACAGACTGTCCTTTTAAGACGTGAAAGCAGATGCATCGATAAGCTAAGTACTCTCACTCCCAATGGACTTAATGACGATTTTAGTCTAAGGTGTTTTTTGTAATGAATTTGATAAAATTGTACTGTCACTTTAAATTATTATTATTATTGTTATTATGATTACAATGGGAAGCCTCCTCGTGGCGCCCCTGGATAGTGCTGTATAGCATGAACTAATTCCCGCAGGGCGATTGTTTTGCGGTTTTTGGTTTTTGACCCTGCATATTAAGGCATGCGAAAGAAAATGCTTATTTGCATGAGCAATGTCTCGTGATTAGCCAATAGGCCAAATTTGCAAAGCCAGATTTGTCAGGTTCACTTGGTTGATGCACACATGTTCTTTCTCTGTTGTAATTACTTTAAATTATTGGCCAGGTTCTCCCTTAAGTTGTTGTGCCCGCCCACTCTTGCTGGGTGTGTTTTTTATGCTATATATTTGTGGATATTTGTTGTATTTGGTAACACTTGACAAAGGCCTAGTGCCGAAACGATGTGTGCTTTCTGCTGCTATGGAATAAAAATAATTTTGCTATAACTGCACTAATCCAGGTGGAGACCCAGTCTTCCTTTCTGTGTCGGGTTCTCTCATGAAGCAGGGTGAAACATTTGCATCATGCGCAGAGATGACAGGGGCAGTCAGGGTAGTAGGAGAAGCGGAAGGAGAGCGGGGTGAAGAGACCATCATTGGGGAAAAGCAGTTTGTTGTGCTGTGTGAGGAGTCTGGCAGTGAGTGAGGAGGGGGGAGGCAGGAGAGCATCATTGGGGGAAAGCAGCTTGTTGTGCTGTGTGAGGAGTCTGACAGTGAGTGAGGAGGGGGGAGGCAGGTGAGCATCATTGGGGGAAAGCAGCTTGTTGTGCTGTGTGGGGAGTCTGACAGTGAGTGAGGAGGGGGGAGGCAGGAGAGCATCATTGGGGGAAAGCAGCTTGTTGTGCTGTGTGAGGAGTCTGACAGTGAGTAGGGAGGGGGGAGGCAGGTGAGCATCATTGGGGGAAAGCAGCTTGTTGTGCTGTGTGAGGAGTCTGACAGTGAGTGAGGAGGGGGGAGGCAGGAGAGCATCATTGGGGGAAAGAAGCTTGTTGTGCTGTGTGAGGAGTCTGATAGTGAGTGAGGAGAGGGGAGGCAGGAGAGCATCATTGGGGGAAAGCAGCTTGTTGTGCTGTGTGAGGAGTCTGATAGTGAGTGAGGAGGGGGGAGGCAGGAGAGCAGCAGTGTCTCATTTGACTTGCACAGCAGAAGGGAGGAGGTGGCACTGCTGTCCTGATTGGGGAGGAATGGAGTGGATGAGGGTGAGCAGTTTGTTTGTCACAGACTCACAGCCAGACAATGTGCGATTGTGTTGAGCTGCAGCATGTCATGTGAGAACATTAAACGAGGCAGAGTAAATTGTTGGGTGCGGTGCGATCATTCCCAATGGGGAGGGGAGGCGCATCCTCACAAGTTTGCCTCAGGCAGCAAAAAGTCTAGAACCGACCCTGGCAATGACATGACTTATTCAGGTTTCCACATTTTTATGTTAACTGTCCTGCTTTCAGGACCAGAAACATTCATTATATGTCCCAGATAAAAGTGGAACAATTAGAACATTGTGCAAAAGTCCATTTATTTCAGTCATTCAACTTGTGAAACTAATCTATGAAATAGGAACCTTTAGCAGGTGTTTTGGATAAATTAGCTGATTAGAGTCTGACACTCTGAGCCCAGAATATTGAACATTTTCACAATATTCTAAAGGTCTGAGATTTTGATTTTGGGGTTCTCATAAGCTGTAAGCCATCATCCTCAAAACTACAACAAATAAAGGCTTGAAGTATCTCGCAGTGCATGTAATAAGTCTATTTCTTATATTGGTTTCACCTTACTGAAATAAATAGACTTTTTGCACGATATTATAATTTTTTGAGTTTCACCTGTATTAAAGGGCAATATAGTAACATCAATATAGTGTCAGATGTAAAAGCAGCAATGGGATTTGTAGGATACAGTAAAAAAAAAAAACCATGTGTGTAAAACTCCAAACATTTTTAGTTATTGCACAAGAACTGGGATGCAGGTAATACATATTTTGCAGTTATGCGAAACAAAAGTGAATTTTGTGTAATTAGTTGATCTTACAGTATATGGTCTTCTCTTCATCTGAGTTCTTAAAGGACATCTGAGAGGGATATGGAGGCTGCCATATTGTAACAAATGCTGGAGAGGCAGCCGCGGTGAATAGCGCTACCACAGCAGCTGCCTAGAGCTCCCTGTTTAGCAATGTATCCGTGCCTCAGGCGTCTAGCACACCGAGGACGGGTCTGTCAGTTGCACATAGGGTCGCTTTGCCGCGTGTGCGCGCACAGACAGGACCTTTATGCGGGAAGGAGGCGCGTCAGCTGACCGGCCGGTCGGCTAATGTCAGAGGAGACGCTTGCCGCTCCTCATTGGATGATAGGAGGGGGGCGTGCCTGAAGGTTCTCCTCTGCTTCATAAGCCTGGCTGAATCACTCGCAACTTGTCTGCTGTTGCGAATACTCTGTGTTAGCGCTCAGACCCTTAGATAGTTCCGGTGTGTTTTGATCTGGGAGGAAACCGGGGATTTCACACAAGATAGGAATTATTGATAGCCTTAAACATTTACATTACTGTGTTATTATTTGTGCATGACTCTGACTCGTTCTGACTACTCTCTTGCTTAGTGACTTTGTACCTCTGCCCATCTGATCCTGCTGCCGACTCTGCTTGCTTATACCTTCCTGTCTCTGCCTCCCGATTTTGTACTGCATCTGTCTGTCTGTTGCCGAACCCAATCTGTCTGACCACTCTACTCTCACCAGAGGGCCCTTGACTCTGGTGAGGGGCACTGTACTGTTAGTACCCACCAGCTCCTCTGGTGAGGTATTTCCAAAGCTATTAGTACTACTGTTATCAAACCCGATCTGTCTGATCACTCTACTCTCACCAGAGGGCCCTTGACTCTGGTGAGGGGCACTGTACTGTTAGTACCCACCAGCTCCTCTGGTGAGGTATTGCAAAAATTATCAGTACTACTGTTTCACCAATCACTCGTTGCATTAGTTGTCACATCAGCTTGTTATATACCAGTATTATAGGTGATTCTGCAGATCACCCTATAATCAGGTATATATCTGCATTATAGGTGATACTGCAGATCACCTTATAATCAGAATTTTGTTCTTTGCTGACACAAATCGTTACACATATTTATTTCATTTTACACAATTTACATTGCCTGGCTGTCCTGCTGATCCTTTGCCTGTGATACTTTTAGCCACAGCCCCTGAACAAGCATGCAGCAGATCATGTGTTTCTGACTGAAGTCCAGGGCCGGCGCTACCAAAGAGGCAAAGGAGGCAGCTGCCCCAAGGCCCCAGAGCTTGTAGGGGCCCCCAGTGGCTACAAGAGGAAACATTTTCAAACGGCCTTATAGTTTTTGAGAAAATCGATTTTAAAGTCTCAAAGGAAAAAAAAATACACATTTAAAAACCTGCCGACTTTAACCTTCCTGGCGGTAAGCCCGAGCTGAGCTCGGGCTATGCCGCACAGGAAGATATCTCAGCCCCTGGTGGGGCGATTTGCGCACTTTAAACTGCTGTACGCGCAGCTAGCACTTTGCTAGCCGCGCGTACAGCTTGATCGCCACCGCTCTGCGGCGATTGCCCGCACGCAGCGGCGCAAGAGGGCCCCCCCCCCGCCAGAGCCCTGCGCTGCCCGGACAGTCTGACTAGATCATCTGCATGCTTGTTTCAGGTGTTATTCAGACACTACTAGCATAAACTCTGTATTATTGATGAAATACTGTAGTTAAAAACAAATTAAGACAAAAAGACAGACTTAAAGGGAACCTAAACTGAGAAGGATATGGATTTTTCCTTTTAAAATAATACCAGTTGCCTGACTCTCCTGCTGATCCTGTTTCTCTAATACTTTCAGTCACAGCCCCTGAACAAGCATGCAAATCATGTGCTCTGACTGAAGTCAGACTGGATTAGCTGCATGCTTGTTTCAGGTGTGCGATTCAGTGACTGCTGCAGCGAAAAAGATCAGCAGGACAGCCAGGCAATTGGTATTGTTTAAAAGGAAACATCCATACCCCCCTCAGTTTAGGTTCCCTTTAATTCAATGCAATGTAGCAGAGGCTAATTACTGTATAAAGTAGTGTGAAAGGAGTTGTATGCATCCTGCAAGGCCAGGATTTTGTTTTCTGGTTGCTTGAGACATCTGGATAACTGAGTTCTGGATAGCAGGGGTTTTACTGTAATTAACTTAAAATTAGGTAACCTGAGTAATTTAGCACAACCGTCTATATTTCGGTGCAGAAAATTAAAGTAGATCTGAACTTTTGCACAGGACAGAAGGAAAACTAGGGATGCTCATTCGGATTCCGCGGAAATGCAATTTCCGAAATTCCGATCGGAAATTGCATTTCCGCTTTGGAATGCGGATATCAGTAATACAAGTGGGGTGGAAATTTCCGCCGACTTTAACATCGATTTTCTCAAAAACTATAAGGTCTTTTTGAAAACTTTTTTCTGCATCTTGTTGACAAGATTCAGTTTAATAAACCCTGACAATTCTAGGACTTAAGGGGGCTTTGCTATGAACCACTAAAATCTGCATTATCCGATATGCGGTAATTTTAAGCCAATATGAAGACTCAGAATGAATAAACCAATCAGAGAATGGGGATTTAGGCAGAAATTTCAGTAATTTACATTGCAGTAAAAATCTGCTGACTTTAGCGGTTAATAGCAAAGCCCCCGTAAGTCCTAGAAACACCAAATTTTCAGGGTTTATTAAACAGAATCTTGTGAACAAGATGCAAAAAAAAGCTTTCAAAAAGACCTTATATTTTTTTAGAAAATCGATGTTGAAGTTGGGAGAAATTTCCGTGAATTCCGGCAGAAATCCGTATCGGAATGCGGAAATTGGTAGCGGAAAGCGGAATCGGTAGCAGTAACGGTAATTGGCAATGTCGGAATGCGGATTTACCATGGAATCAGAAATTGGCATTTCCGACTATCCCTAAGGAAAACAAGGAAATGCTGCGTGTATGTATGTACAGAGTTTAGCCTGTCTAATCCCCCATCTAGACCCGATCTCTGGCACAGGACCAGGACCGGATTTACCATAAGGCACTGTAGGCACATACCTACATGCGCCCAATGATAGAAAGGCGGCTCACTCCCCTCCTTAAGCGCCTCCCTCCCTCCTTCCCTATGCAGAGTCCTGAGCGGAGTGTAAAAGAGAGGTTACTCACTCAGCTCTCAGCATTCCACTGACAAGATCTCACTTCAGTCGGGGGCACTTTTAGCTACTTTGTATTAGGAAGCAAGAAGTTCCCTCAATATTAAAGAGACACTGAAGCGAAAAAAAATTATGATATTATGATTTGTATGTGTAGCACAGCTAAGAAATAAAAGATTAAGATCAGATACATCAGTGTAATTGTTTCCAGTACAGGAAGAGTTAAGAAACTACAGTTGTTATCTCTATGCAAAAAAGCCATTAATCTCTACAACTTTTAAAGTGGTGGAGAGGGCTGTCTTCTGACTTTTATTATCTCAACTATAAGTGAAAAAAAAAAAAAAAAAAACTATAAGGGCCCGTTTCCACTATAGCGTTGCGGAATCGCCGGCGAATCACCGCAGGCAAATCGCATGCGGGTGCGATTCCGCATGCGTTTTTTGCCGCGATTTTGCATGCGATTTCGCATAGGTAAGGCTGTATGCGAATTTAATCATGTCACTGCCTGTGTAAAATAACATTAATACCTATGCGAAATCGCATGCGAAATCGCGGCAAAAAACGCATGGGGAAAACGCATGCGATTTCCCTATTAAATACATTGCGTGCAATTCGCCTGCATTCCACACGCAGGCGAATTCTGAGGGCCCTACCCTGCAGATTTTTTCTGCACAGAAAAACGTGCGGGGAAACGCACAAGTGGAAACAGTCCCATCCACTTGTACTGACTGTGCGAATCCGCATGCGGGTAACGCATGCGGATTCGCGATAGTGGAAACGGGTCCTAAGTGAACAGTTTTCTTTTTCTCTGCCAGAGGAGAGGTCATTAGGGCACAGACTGCTCTGAAAGAATCATTTTGAATGCAGAGTGTTGTGTAATCTACACATATTAGAGAATGATGCAATGTTAGAAAAAACACTATATACCTGAAAATAAAAATATGAGAATATTTTCTTTGCTGCTAATCTTCTAGTAATTATTCATAGTACACAACGAATTCATTATATCATGTTTTTTTTTCCACTTCAGTGTCTCTTTAGCTACCTATGACGGGCAAGGGAAGTAAGGGAGAAGTGAAAGCTTAACTAGCCAATACACTTGCGGTGCAGTTCGGTGGGGTTTGTAGATTCATGGAGGGTGAAGTCTAAGATGCCAGATCATCTGTGCTTGCAGGCTCCTGTGAGGTAAATCTAGGCCTGCACAGGACAGAAGGTGACCATAGAGAAACGCAGCCTGCATGTACAGTGCTGCCCATAATTATTCATCCCCCGGCAAATTTTAACTAAAAGTTACTTTTATTCAACCAGCAAGTCATTTTTTGACGGGAAATGACATAGGTGTCTCCCAAAAAATAATAAGACGATGTACAAGAGACATTATTGTGGAAAAAAAATAATTCTCAGCTTTTATTTACATTTGAGCAAAAAGTGTCCAGTCCAAAATTATTCATACCCTTCACAAACTGTCACAGTCTGTGGGAAAATCCAAAGTTCTATACTATTCCAAATAGTCCAAGCTGTTCTCAAGAATCCTAATTACCCTGATTAATTGGGAATAGCAGTTTTAATCAACTCAACAGGTGAAAAACAGCAGCTCTCTGCAGTTGGATTGTGAACAGTCGTGGCTAAGACGAAGGAGCTCGGTGAGGACCTGCAGAATCGCATTGTGGCTGCTCACAAGTCAGGAAAGGGCTACAAGGCAATTTCTAAATGTTTTATTGTATTTTCATGTATGTAAGTAATTTAATGTACTTAAGAATTGGAGGCCTAAAATTCTTAAAAAAAATGTACCACTTTTAGACCCATAAATCCAGACAAATGCACCACCAGGGAGGTTAATAACATTTTTTTTAAACTATTTGGACTACGTACAACATTTGCTCAAACCTCATCCTTCACCCCTGTGCTGACTCCTCTTTTTAACCTCTTTTTTTTCTACTGGTATTTTACCATCTTCCCTGAAGAAGGTTGTCATAATGCTGTTAAAAAATACTTGCCTAAATCCTACAGCCCTGTCTAGCTAGTATCCAGATTCATTTGTTATATCGTAAATACTGGATCTACATCTAGTGGCTATCTCTGTTCATACTCGCCATTTAATCATCTCCAGTCTATCTTTTGCTCCAACCACTCCATGGAAATAGCTCCCATCAAGTGACCTCCTAACAACTCAAAACAAAGGCCACTACTCCATACTCCTTCTTGATTTGTCCATTACATTTGACATCGTTGACAACACTCTGCTTCTCCAGGCACTTATATTTAGGAATACAGAGCCTTGATCTTTCCTAGATTTGTTCCTATCTCTCTGCGGGGTCTTTCACTTTCTCATACTAAATCATAACAAGGTACCTCAAGGCTCCATCCTTGGTCCCCTACTCTTCTTCATCTATAGACTCTCAGGCCGTGACCTTAATACCCTGCTTTCATGACTCCCTCATTACTTCTGCACCATATTTTCTTTCATGACCTCTCACTTTAACTTAGCGTGAGCAAAACAGAAACAATTATCTTTCATCGTCTCAATCCACGTTTCTGCCAGAAATAAATAAACATCAGCAATACCCCTATAACCCCATCTCATCGAGTACGCTGCTAAGAGGTAATATCTGATTTAGCACTCTCATTCCTAGCTCATGTTTTCTCACTAACTCTATCTTGTCATCTTTATTTCAAAACATACTGACTTCCTCCCACAGGACACTGCTAAAATGCTATTGCATGCTGTAACTATCGCCTCCCCATCTCCTCAATCAATACTGAACTCTGCTGCTTGACACTTCCGTCAACTTCTACTCCTCTTTGCTAGGGATGCTCATTCGGATTCCGCGGAAATGCAATTTCCGAAATTCCGATCGGAAATTGCATTTCCACATCGGAATGCGGAAATCGGTAATGCAAGTGCGTTAGGCGGATTTCCGCCGGAAATTGCGGAAATTTCCGCCGGAAATCGCGGAAATTCCGCCCGACTTTAACATCGATTTTCTCAAAAACTATAAGGTCTTTTTGAAAACTTTCTTTTGCATCTTGTTCACAAGATTCAGTTTAATAATCCCTGAATTTGGTGTTTCTAGGACTTATGGGGGCTTTGCTATTAACTTCTAAATTCGGCGGATTTTTACTGTAATGTAAAATGCAGAAAATCTGCATCTGCCTATTTTCTGCATTTACATTACATGAAAAATCCGCCGACTTTAGTGGTAAATAGCAAAGCCCCCGCACGTCCTAGAAACACCAAACTTTCAGGGTTTATTAAACAGAATCTTCTGAACAAGATGCAAAAAAAAGTTTTCAAAAAGACCTTATAGTTTTTGAGAAAATCAATGTTAAAGTCGGGTGGAATTTCCGCGATTTCAGACGGAAATTCCGCATTGGAATGCGGAAATTGGTAGCGGAAAGCGGAATCGGTATTTGGCAATGGCGGAATGCGGAATTACCGCGGAATCGGAAATTGGCATTTCCGACCATCCCTACTCTTTGCCAAATTCTTTACTTTAATATTCTCCACAATCTTTTACCTCCATACGTCTCCTCTCTAATTTCCCGATACCACACCAGCCACAACCTCCACCTTGCATACAATCTTCCTATGTCCTCCAACACAATCACCTCCTCAGTCCTCACCTCTGAGTATATAGGGTTGTGGCATAGCTAGAGACTATGGGGCCCCATAGCAACATTTTCATGGGGCCTTTAGATTTAGGCACACTTGCGCAATGCCACCTGCCGCTAACCTATGGATATGATTACATGTCCATGCAATGTACTGTGTATAGTCCAGGGGCACTGAGACAAAGTCAAAGGGTAGAGAAAAAAGACAAAAGTTAATACATCAAGTACCAGCTGACCCTTCTCATCTCCAGGGCCCCATAGAAGTTGCTATGGCTGCTATGGCTATTGCTACGCCCTTGATACAGGGATTCTCATGCGCTACTCCCTTTCTCTAGAATTCCTTTTCAAATCAGATTCACCACTCTCCAACCCTGAAAACCTTAAGGGCACCCTCAAAACTTCCCTGATCTGGCAAACGTACGGTCTAACCAGGGTTGCTCGTAAACTACGCCAGCGCGAATCTACGCATCGTAGTACGCAACTACGCATCGTAGTTCGTAGGCGAAGTTTAAGAACTACACATACGCATTTCCGTGTAGTCGTAGTCCCGCTATGCGTAGCTTCGCCCGATACGCGTAGTTGACATATGTATTGCGAAGTCAATTACGCGTGCGGTAACTGCATTTATATGGGTCATTGCGCATGCGCAGAAATTTTATTGCCCTTTATACGCATACAATTCCGCATTGGATGTTGGAATGTATGCTTATATTAGTTTGTGTATGCGCATAGTTAGCAGATTATTGCAGAAATTTTTCCGCATAAGGGCATAAGCGATCGCATCAACTACGCTACGCAATACGTGAATCTTGCGTATTTTAATGCGTAGTCTACGGTATGCTAACGTAGCGAAGTGGCTGATTTCGGAGCCGTAGATTGCGAAGCGTATTTGCGTAAAAATACGCGTAGTTCCAGCGTAGCGAAGTTGGCTGACTACGACCATCCCTGGGTCTAACTTAGGCCATTCCATTCAATCTCTGACCAAGCTCTGCATCTTGTACAGTGTGACTTCAGAACTCCTCACTGCCAGATACCCAGCTTACTCATTAACTTACCTCTTGTTCTTCCCCTATCCCTTTAGATTGTAAGCCCACTAGAGCAGAACTTTCTCCCTTTGGTTTCCTGCATGTGTTGTGTTGTATGCTTTGCTAGATACACTGTATTGTGCTCTGTGATTTGTATGTTGCCTAACTCCTCTGTATTACGTATTAGTTTCCTACGTCATACAGAGCCACGGAGGATGATGGTGCTATATGAATCAATAACACAATAATAAAATGTATCATCACTGACTGTCCTCATTTGCATTGTCCAATCTGATGACATCCTGTTCTATTGCATGGCATAGAGTCCAGATTTCGCACATATTGGGAATGAGCCTTTCGTTTTTATTATCACTTTTTGAGGGTAAGGACCATTTGATCACCAATTATATGTTATTGACTATCTGCTTTCACTGGCAACTGGTTAATTTCTAGGCATGGAAGTGACAGCTTCTGTCTTGTCGGTACCTTCTCAGGACTATAGACAGTAAACATCACTGATATGCAGATTACAGCCATAAAAGTTTCCAGGCAGAATACAACTTCTAAAGACGGGGGAGAGATAAGACAAGCTCAATAGTTCATGTATTTTCACTCTGGGACACTGAAGCGAAAAAAATATTTTGATATTATGATTTGTATGTGTAGTACAGCTAAGAAATAAAGCATTAAGATCAGATACATCAGTCTAATTGTTTCCAGTACAGGAAGAGTTAAGAAACTCCAGTTGTTATCTCTATACAAAAAAGCCATTAAGCTCTACGACTTTCAAAGTCGTGGAGAGGGCTGTTTTCTGACTTTTATTATCTCAACTGTTAGTTGACTATTTACTTTTCCTCTGCCAGAGGAGAGGTCATTAGTTCACAGACTGCTCTGAAAGAATCATTTTGAATGCTGAGTGTTGTGTAATCTGCACATATTAGAGAATGATGCAATGTTAGAAAAAATACTATATACCTGAAAATAAAAATATGAGAATATTTTCTTTGCTGCTAATCTTCTAGTAATTATTCATAGTACACAACCAATTCATTATATCATTTTTTTTTTCGCTTCAGTGTTTCTTTAATAGGCTGTCACTGATTAGAAACAATAAAACATTCAACCTAGTTTGTGAATATTTAAATGTAAAGAAAACCATGGGATCCTTAACCACTTCAGTCTATCTGGATGACTATAGAACTTAATATCTCTGCTCTGAAAGATAAGCAACAGTATAATAACCTTTAAAGAAAAAATGTCTTTGTTAAAGCTGATACAAATCCTGCAATAAATCTGCAGTCTGTCTACTTCCTGCTTTCATGGAAGCATGCTTAGGGTTAACCTCCTGTTTTTACAGGTTTTTACAAATTAGCTGCTCTGCTGGGACAGCAGAGGTGTCTGAGCTGACACAGCTGAGAGATAAAATTACAGTGGTGATTAGTCACAGATGAGGGGAAATCAGACAAGCTAAACTCTCTAAATACATACTGTGCAGGAGTTCAGGTTCGCTTTAAAGGGGGCTTGGATGCCTTCCTTACATCAAAGGACAACTGTAACGAGAGGGATATGGAGGCTGCCATATTTATTTCCTTTTAAGCAATACCATTTGCCTGACTGTCTTGCTGATCCTCTGCCTCTAATACTTTTAGCCATAGACCCTAAACAAGCATGCAGCAGATCAGCTGTTTCTGACATTATTGTCAGATCTGACAAGATTAGCTGCATGCCTGTTTCTACTACTGCAGCCAAATAGATTAGCAGTACAGCCAGGCAACTGGTATTGTTTGAAAGGAAATTAATATGACAGCCGCCATATTCTTATCACTTCAGTTGTCCTTTTTAAAGGGGTTCTGTGGCATGTTAAGAAAAAACAAACTGACATTTACCTGGGGCTTCTATCGGCCCCCTGTAACGGTCATGTCCCGCGCCATCCTCCTACAATCATCCGTTCCCTGACGCCGGTCTTGGTCTAGTTATTCTTTTAACGTGACTGAGGCTGCGCGGGTGTGCCTGCGGGCATGCTTGCTCCCGTGCACGTCATCGGGAGCTTATGGCGCAGTACAAGAATACCTTGTACCGCGCCTGCACAGTAAGCTCCCGGAGATGCGAGCGGGAGCACACACGATTCGTCTTGTTAGACCAATAATTGACCAGTACGGGCGACAGGGAACGTAGGATCGGAGGAGGACGGCACGGGACATGACAGCTACAGGGGTCCGATAGAAGCCCCAGGTGAGTGTCAGTTTGTTTTGATTTTAACATGCCACAGAACCCCTTTAAGGACATCCATGGCTATTATTAGTAGGTCATTCCCGGCAGAGTTGATCCAAAGATTTTATCTGACTGCCACCAGGAGTTTGGAAGTCCTTTTTTCCCTTTAAAGGTTAATTGATCAAGTCTCGTAAGGGTTTTTTGATATGTGAAGTTGCAGGACAGAAATGTACTTACTTTATCCATTTATTTACTTACTAGCTGGTTACACGGCATTGCCCGGGTATGTATTTGGCTGGTGTTGGCACTTTTTCTAAACCTAACACACAATTACTCAATTACTCAATTACTTAGTTTGTGAGTTTTGCGGTCTTTCGCATCAATAATTAGCATTTAAATAAAACAAATCTGATTGGCTGTTTGTGGCTCCACTCCTTTTTCTGAATTTGAACCCCAGTCACCCAATGACCAACTGTACCAGGTTTGAGGCTTGTGTCATTAGCATTGCAAGAATGGCAGCAATTAAATATGCCCCTTGAAAATCAATAGGTGAATTTTGATTGGCTGTTCTAGGCTCCATCCCCTTTTCTGAATTTTAATCCCAGTCACCCAGTGACCAACTGTGCAAAGTTTGAAAACCCTGCAATTAACAGTGTAAGAATGGCTGCAGTTTACATTTTCCCAGTAAAATTAGCATTTGTCTCCGCCCACTTTTTGGTTATAGGGATAAAAAGAATCATATGTCATTCCAGGTAAAGTACTATGTGTGTGCCAAATTTCATTCAAATCCGTTCAGCCATTGTTGAGTGATTGAGTAACAAACATCCAAACTTTTGCATTTAAAATATTGGTGAGATTTTTTATGTTATTCCTGGTTGAACTTGATGGATGGACACCTTTTTTTTTTACCAGATTAACTATATCACTATACGAAAGTAAAAAAAAATGGCTTACACTGTCATCGACTGTTTGCGGAATGATTCTGAAGAACAAGCACAGTGGTAAGGCAGTCATGGCGGCAAAGCCCCAGATGACTACAAGTCCTAACGTCACCACCTTCACGTTACACTTGGTGGTCTGTCTCAACTTTGTGATGCAAAGCATTCTCTCCAGGCTGACGGCAGACAGCGAGGTCAGGATAACACAGCCACTGAGGACCATAACGTAGAAGAGCAGATGGCACACAAAGTGTCCCAGGATCCACTTCTCCGTCCAGCGGACCACTATGATGAACGGGATCATGCTGACGAAGATCAGGTCCGCACAAAACAGGTTCAACACAAAGCAGTTTGAGGTGACCAGTCTCTTCTTTTTGACCAGCAACACGATAGCACAGACATTGGTCAGCCAGGAAAGCACAAAGACCAAACACAAGAAAAAGGTCTCCACCACCGTCACCGCTAGGGTTTTGTTAAATTCCGAATAGAACGCAAACCTGGTGCAGTTTATATACTGCTCGTCGTGGCATCGGCGGACATGATGCTCCATTGTATGCAGGATGTATCAGAACTCCATGATCAGAAACCTGGCATAATTAGGACGTGTCTGGTTCCAATTCCATCATGATTGGTGGTCGTTAAGTCCAGGAGACCTCACTGATGGTCCTCAGAAAGATGCAGTGGAGCTCTGCATAGCCTCATGCAGCTAACAGCAGTCGTCCACACAGTGATATGAAACAAGGAAGTCACACGGCCTTCTTGTAAATATCCACCCATCTAAAACAAAGATGAGGGTGTTACGTTTTTATGAGCCATCCACTTCTATTATCAGATAATAGGGACGCTTCATTGTCTTGGGCTATTAGTGGTATTTGCAGAGTACAAACCACACTCTCGTAAACCTGCTATGTTCTTATGTCAGTAGGAAAGATAAAGTGATACAGTGCTTCCTGTGCTGGTGTTACATATGTGCCTGTTCAAGTTTATATTCAGTCAGAGTAATAGCACAGTATTATATCAGTCAATAGCCTGCTAGGGTGTACAATGATCTCTATCAGATGAGATGGGGTTTGTAGAAAAATTGGTGTGCACTTATTCAAATGACCCCGTGGCAGAGCCAGATTTATGCTGCGTACACACTGGCGACTATGGTCGTTTGAAACAGCTCATTAAAGCTCATTAACGATCGTTCCGCCGACAATCGGGGAAAGAACTTTACCCAACGATCATTAACACGAACGACAAAAGAACGACATCGGGAAGATGGAAATATCCAACCTGACCGATCATATCTACCGACAATCGTTACAAAACTATAGTGTGTACAGACATCGGCCGAGAACGATCGTTACAAGGGCCAATGCGCCTGCGTTGAATTCTGCCCAGCTTCAGTACTTCCTTTGTAGCGCGGCCGTAAAGATTGTTACATTGCTCATTTCAATTAAACTTTGTTTTCAAGTTAACAATCATATATTTGTATTTATTGTAACTCCATGTCAGTGTTTTTTTCTTTATTTTATATAAATATGTACGCAACATTTCCTTCTGATCGTTCTTTTCTGCGAGAACTATCGTTAAAATGTGTATGATGATCGCTGCATCCCATCGTTGCATACCAATCTTTCCAATATCGTTCGTCTGGTAACTATTGTTCTTTGCAAACGATAGTTATCGCAAGTGTGTACGAAGCATAAGGCTAAATGGGGCCCTAAGCAAAGTAACTGATTCCCCCCCCCCCCCCCCTCATGTCATCATAGAATAAAAAGGTGCAACTGCTGTGTGCACAGCGACATGCCGCACACACCGGGACAGCCGCGCTACTGGTTGCTATGGGCAACAGCCCACTTTCCTCTGCGGGTGCACAATGCATGGAATAGCAGCGACAACTTGTAGCCCATCTGGCTCCTCTAGAGTGCCGCCACTCCGTTATTACTACTACTATTACTACTTCCTACTTACTGTCTGACCTAAGAATCAGGAAGTTCAGAACTAGCGGCGGCCCTGTAGAGGAGACAGATGGGTTTCGGATGATGGGACCTCTATTGCTTGGATCACGGATACTGTATGCGAGTGGGCATTTGTCATCTGCTGCTATCATTCTTGCCCGCTGCAGCTGTGGTTCTCTGTGGGAAGGGAGGGAGGAGTGGGCAGCGGCAGAGCACACAGTAGCAGGAGGGGGACCCAGGAGGAGAGCCCGGCTCTTAAGATAATCAGCAGCAGGCGGTGTCTTTTGACAGGATTGCAAGGGCTGGATTATGTGCTGATGGGGCCCCTTTGACTCTGAATGGGGGGCCCCAAGCGACTGCTTCTGTTGCCTGGTTGGTAATCCGGCCCTGCCCCTTGGCCCTTGCAAGTAGTGTTGAGCTCGAATTTCCCATGATCGTAATCTATATCTATATACTGTATATATAAAATCGGATGTATGTATGTATGTATGTGTGTATGTGCCGCGATCACTCGAAAACGGCTTGACAGATTTGAATTAAACTTGGTACACAGATCCCTTACTACCTAGGATGATACGTTCTGGGGGTCTCGCGCCCCCCCCCCCCCCCCCCTGCACACCTTAGCGGAGCTACAAACAGCAAATCAGATTCCACCCATTCATGTCAATAGAAAAAATGTAAAAGGCTGCCATTCTCACAGTAATCAAGCCAGAGTCCCCACACTTGGCACAGTTGGTCACTTGGTGACCGAGGTTACAAATCCAGGAAAAGTGGGCGGAGCATTAAAGAGACTCCGTAACAAAAATTGCATCCTGTTTATTATCATCCTACAAGTTCCAAAAGCTATTCTAATGTGTTCTGGCTTACTGCAGCACTTTATACTATCACTGTCTCTGTAATAAATCAAAGTATCTTTCCCTTGTCAGACTTGTCAGCCTGTGTCTGGAAGGCTGCCAAGTTCTTCAGTGTTGTTGTTCTGCTATGAACTCCCCCTTCCAGGTCCCCTCTATGCACACTGCCTGTGTGTGATTTAGGATTAGAGCAGCTTCTCTCTTCTCTCTTACAAGCTGGATAAATCGTCCTCTGAGCTGGCTGGGCTTTCACATACTGAAGAATTACAGACAAGGGCAAAGCTGTTTGCAGGAAGAAACGAGCTGCCTGAAACTTCAGTGCATGAGAACAGGGGGAAAGAAACACACAAATGATCTCTTGAGATTCAAAAGGAAGGTTGTATACAGCCTGCTTGTGTATGGATGTATTTTCTATGTGTGGACATACTGTACATCAACCTACTTCCTGTTTTGGTGGCCATTTTGTTTGTTTATAAACAAACTTTTTAAAACTGTTTGTAACCACTTTTAATGCAGCGAGGAGCGGCAAAATTGTGTCAGAGGGTAATAGGAGATGTCCCCTAACGCACTGGTATGTTTACTTTTGTGCGATTTTAACAATACAGATTCTCTTTAAACAGCCAATCAAATTTCAGCCATTCATTTTAAATGGGAAAATGTAAACTGCAGCCATTCTTACACTGTTAATCGCAGGGTTTTCAAACTTGGTACACTTGGTCACTGGGTGATTAGGATTAATATTTAGAAAAGTGGGTGGAGCCTACAACAGCCAATCAAAATCCACCTGTTGATTTTCAAGGGGAATATTTAAACTGCTGCCATTCTTACACTGTTAATGGCAGAGGCTTCAAACTTGCTACAGTCATTCGTTGGGTGACTGGGGTCCAAATTCACTAAAGGGGCGGAGCCACAAACAGCCAATCAGATTTCCTTGGTGGAGAAACTGCTTCCAATCACACATTGTTGGTGCCGGGAACCTGAAAGCTCACAAACTTGGTCATTGAGTGACTGTGTGTCAAGGTTACAAAAAGTAGGTGGAGCCAAAAACAAATTTTACTGGGAAAATATAAACTGCAACCATTCTTACACCGTTAATGGCAGGGATCTCAAACTTTGCACAGTTGGTCACTGGGTGAATGAGATTAAGATTTTGGAAGGTGGGTGGAGCCTACAACAGCCAATCAAAATTCACCTTTTGATTTTCAAAGGGAATATTTAAGCTGCTACCATTCTTACACTGTTAATAGCAGATGCCTCAAACCTGGTTCAGTTGGTCACTGGGTGACTAGGGTTCAAGTTCAGAAAGGGGCAGAGCCACAAACAGCCAATCAGATTTGTTTATTTTTCAATAGGAATATACAAAGTATTGATACCAAGGATCCCAAAGCTGATAAACTTGATAACTGAGTGACTGTATGTCAAGGTTAGAAAAAGTGGGTGGCGCCAACAACTTAATTTTTTGCATGGCAGGGTTCCCAAACTTGACACAATTGGCCACTGGGTGACTGGGATTAATATTTAGAAATGAAGGTGGAGCCTACAGCAGCTACTCCAAATTCACCAATTGATTTTCAACGACAATATTTACATTGCTACCATTCGTACACTGTTAATGGCAGAGGCCTCAAACCTGATACAGTCAGTCATTGGGTGACGGGGTTCCAAATTCACTAAAGGGGGTGGAGCCACAAACAGCCAATCAGATTTGTTAGATTGATTTCAGCCATTCTGTAATTAGCAGGGTTCTCAAACTTGACACAGTTGGCCAATGGGTGACTGGGACTAATATTCAGGAAAGTGGATGAAGCCTACAGCAGCCAATCAAAATTCACCTTTTGTTTTTCAAGAGGAATATTTACATTTCTGCCATCCATACACTCTTAATGGCAAAGGCCTTAAATCTGGTACAGTCTGTCACTGGGAGACTGGGGTTTAAATTCTGAAAAGGGAGCGGGCCAAAAACAGACAATCAGATTTGTTTAATTTCAATGGTAAAATGCATCTTATTGATGCCAACGACCCCACAGCTCATAAACTTGGTCATTGAGTGACTGTATGTCAAGGTTAGAAAAAGTGGGCGGAGCCAAAAACAACTAACTTTTTACATGGGAAAATATGAACTGTAGCTATTCTTACACTGTTAATGGCAGGGTTTTCAAACTTGACACACTTGGTCACTGGGTGACTGGGATTAATATTCAGAAAAGTAGGTGGAGCCTACAAGAGCCAATCAAAATTCACTTATTGATTTTCAAGGAGAATATTGAAACTGCAGCCATTCTTACACGGTTAATGGCAGAGGCCTCAAACAGTCGGTCGTTAAGTGACTGGGGTTCAAATTCACTAAAGGGGCGGAGCCACAAACAGCCAGATTTCTTAACGGGATAAACTGCTTCCATTAGCACAATTTTGATGCCAGGAACCCGAAAGCTCACAAACTTGGTCATTGAGTAGTGACTCAAGGTTACAAAACGTTTGGTTTTTTTTTTTTGGTGGGGGGGAGGGGGAATTGAAAACTGCAGCCCTTCTTCACTGTTAATGGCAGGGTTCTCAAACTTTGCACAGCTGGTTACTGCGTGACTGGGATTAATATTCAGAAAAGTGGGTGGAGCCTAAAAAAGCCAATCAAAATTCACCTGTTGATTTTCAAGGGGCATATTAAAATAGCTGCCATTCTTGCACTGTTAATGGCACAAGCATCAAACCTGGCACAGTTGGTAATTGGGTCACTGGGGCTCAAATTCAGAAAAGGGGACAGAGCCACAAACAGTCAATCAGATTTGTTTCGTTTCATGGGAAAATACAAATTATTGATGCCAAGGACCCCAAAACTCACAAACTTGGTCTTTGAATAATTGTGTGTTAGGGTTAGAAAAAGTGGGCGGAGCCAACACCAGTCAAATACATACACGGACAATGCCGGGTCATCAGTGGGTGGAGACAAATACAAATTTCACTGGGAAAATGTAAACTGCAGCCATTCTTACACTGTTAATGGCGGGGTTCTTAAACTTTGCACAGTTGGTCACTGGGTGACTGGGATTATTATTTAGAAAAGTGGGTTAAGCCTACAAAAGTGAATCAAACTTCACCTATTGCTTTTCAAGTGGAATATTTAATTGCTGCCATTCTTGCACTGTTAATGGCAAAAGCCTCAAACCTGCTACAATTGGTCATTGAGTGACTGGTGTTCAAATTCAGAAAAGGGGGTGGAGCCACACACAGCTAATCAGATTTTTTCATTTTAATGCAAATTATTGATGCCAAAGACCACAAAGCTCACAAACTGTGTTAGGGTTAGAAAAAGTATGCGGAGCCAACACCAGCCAAATACATACCCGGGCAACGCCGGGCAATCAGCTAGTTTAGCATAAAAATTTACAATTACCGTACAAAATCATGATGCCACATTTACATAACTAAATTTATGTTCTGTAATTTTGTGATTAAGTGTAATTATGTGTAATCGCATAATTGAGAACAAGTAAAACATATTTTTCTCAAAAGTTTTTTGAGAAAATTGATTTGAAAAATTTTAAAGAAAAAAGATGTTTTTTCAAAGTCAGTAAAAATAAAAACTACTTTTTGCTGTGACTGTGTGGGGTCCCCCCTCTTAAGCCTCTTTAATCCCTTGTCTCCCATACAGGCTGGTATAGCGAGAATTCGAAAACCTAGACCGCAGTGGGGTTTTTCACCCTTAGTTATACCAGCTGGCATGGTCTATGATGTCTAGGGGGAGGGGGGACTCTAGAGAAGAGGGGTGGTCAAGCCTCTCCCTCAGAGCCCTTGTCCAATCCATGGTCAAGGGGCTCTTCCCCACCTCTGGTGCTCTGTATAAAATAAGTATACAGAACTTAAAACTCTGTATATATTAACGTGTACTGCAACAAAATGTCATTTTACTGAGTTTAAAAAACATTTTTATTGGGATCTTTAAAAAGGATTTATCAAAAATCACGAAGTCTTTTTGAAAAAGGAACATGTTTGACTTGTTCCCACTATTCCCTCTTGCAAAAAAATGGGTTACGACTGTCGTGTTCGTAATTTTGCTTAACATAAAACATTTGCGATTGGCTAGAGCGAAATCAATTAAATTGTGAAATCGCAATAAGTGTGATCGTGATTGGGAAATTTTACACGACATTCCACTAAACATCATCACTACTTCCTAATATCGACTTCCCAGAAAGACCTTAAAGAGGAACTCCAGCCTAAACAAACATACTGTCATTAAGTTACATTAGTTATGTTAATTAAAATAGATAGGTAATATAATTTGTTACCCGCCCTGTTTTAAAAGAACAGGCACATGTTTGATTTCATGATGGCAGCCATCTCTTTGGTTGAAAGGCGGTGACAGGGAGCATGAGACACCGTTCCAACTGTCCTGTGTCCTGATCACCTCTCCCAGTTGCTAGGCAATGTGAACAACATAGGAAATCCCATCATGCTCTGCACAGCATCAGGGAAAGAAAGCCCGGGCTTTTTTTCTTTGATGGGTGGAGCTTAGATAAAAATGCAGCTACAAATGAAGCTTTGGTAAGAAAAACAAAGTTCTGATGCTGTGAAACTGTTAAAGAAACACCAAGCTTTTTCAGTTCTGCTGAGTAGATTTTTAGTCCGGAGGTTCACTTTAAAGCGGATCCGAGATGAAAAACTAACTATAACAAGTAACTTGTCTATATATATTTTGTACAGTTTAGATGGTTTAAACAGAAAATCTGTCTGCATACAGCTTTAATAGAATATGATTTTTTCTCCCTGTGATACAATGACAGCAGCCATGTTGTTTGTAAACATTACACAGAGGCAGGCTTATCTGCACCATCAGCACTCAGACTGAAAAAAACCTATTCCCCCCCTCCTCCCCTCTGCCTCTGAACTCTCTGGCTAGTAATGCCTCTCCCTCCTCCTGCTCAGACTGAGCTCCCATGAGCCCTTGCTACTGCCAAGGCTCTTAGAAAACTGTGGGTGGGGCTTATTTAATTTATAGGGAATTAGAGTATTAAAACAAAAACAAAAAATAATTTGGCTAAAGGAATGCCCTATAAACTATAGGAAAGGCACACAATTTTGCAATGAGTAAAAGTTCATCTCGGATCCACTTTAAAGTAAAGATGAGGTGAAAGGAATCTTAAAAAAAATATATTTAGCTCAATTATTTATATGGTCTCTGGACCAATGCAGGTTGTTTTGGCACTTGGTGCCCCCACTGCTATAGCTCTAGTGCTATACTACTCGCCCTGCGCAAGGGTAATTCGGGATTCAGGACCCCACATTTTTTCTTTTTACGAGTTGCTACAACTCGCAGAGGGAATAGCATTTAACACCACGGGGGATTTGAGCAGCTCACCGACGATATATATATATATTGTATTTATAAAGTGCCAACATATTACGCAGCGCTGGACATTAGTTAGGGTTACAGACAATATTTAGGGGTGACATACAGCAATAAGGGCCTGCTTCCACTACACACAGATTGGATGCAGAATGGATGCAGAAAAACTCCAATGAATGAATGCCTATGGGCCTGTTTCCACTACACACAGATTGGATGCAGAAAAACTGATTACAATGAATGTCTATGGGCCTGTTTCCACTAAACGCAATTTTCTGATGCAGATTTTCCCATAGGCATTCATTGGAGTCAGTTTTTCTGCATCCATTCTGCATCCAATCTGCGTATAGTGGAAACAGGCCCTTAGACAACACAGGAATACAAGAAAACCAGATCACACAGCACAGTATGAGTACAAGGTGATGCTTAGTCAGTCACTGGCCTCAATTCACGGAGCATTATCAAACGTTTATCAAACACTTTATCAAACGTTTGATAATTTACCTCATGGGTAAAATCTCATTTTAAATTCACTAAGGTGTTAAATATTTATCGAATGTTTTGCCGATAAAACGTTCAACAAATATATAACACCTTAGTGAATTCAAAATGAGATTTTACCCATGAGGTAAATTATCAAATGTTTGATAAAGTGTCTGATAAATGTTTGATAATGCTCCGCGAATTGAGGCCACTGGATGGGAGCATAGAGATTAGGCAAGTTGGGTTCACTCAAGAGTTCACTCAGATCCATAGCATGAGTGCACAGTAATGGAGGTGCGTGATCAGGTAGGAGACATAAGAGACTTAAGGAGGAGGGCCCTGCCCGAAGGCTTACAATCTAGAGGGAGAGGTAGGGACATGAAGGGTAGGGGACTGTGGGATTAGAGCTGTGGGATTAGAGCATCTGTGAGGGGGGGGGGGGTGTTTGAGGGCCTTCTTGAAGATGTTGAAAGTGGGGCACAGCCTTAATGGGGGAAGGTAAGGAGTTTCATAGTTTTGGAGCAGCTCTTGAGAAGTCCTGGAGGAGTAAATGGGATTGGGTGATGTGGGGGTCAGTCAGGAAAAGTTTATTCATGGCTTAAAGCCAATGTACGTCACCGCAGATGCTGGCACATAATGAGCTGTTGCTCTAGCGTTAAATCGTTTAGCGTCACCCTGTGGTAAAAAACAGGTAATAACGCAATGCAATGAAAATATGGCAGAGTGAAAGAGCCCTCAAGGTTAGGCGCCAGGCAGGGGGTTTATGCGGGGGGTGTTAAGGTTAGGTATTATGAAGGGCTTTTGTGCCCAGGGGATGGAGGGGCGCACAAATTTCCTGGCACCTTTATTTCACATACACACTTTATGGTTCCCTCCACTCAATCACCTGCAAGTTTATTAGTTTTACATCGTCCACCTTATAGGATTGTTAGGTGAAGTATCCCTGCATAATCACTGCAGACTAGGTGTAATGTGTATGTGCACTTCTTGATTGGCTTACAAGCAGCCTGCAGGCTATATAAACAGCAGAGAACTGTTTGGGAAGTGAGTATCTCCTGTGTGTTTGGTAGGTGAAGTATCCCTGTGTTCACAGATCCATGGAAGAAAAGGGACTTTGACCTTGAAAAATGTTGTTAGGCCTGGAACCCACTAGGAATCGCTGCAGCGCTTTAAAATCGCCGCAGCGCTGTATGCAGTGATTCCTAGGGCGATTGTGCTCGCCATTTCCCCGGCGCTCGGAAGCGCTGTAGAGTAAACTGTACTGCGCTTTCGATTTGCGATTCAATTTTTTTAAATAAAACTTATCCGTCTTACCCAGCCTCCTTCTTCCGTCCGTAGCCCCGCCACCCTAAAGGAAGAGGTCTCTAGGACCAATCGGAGAAGAACCTGTGACCTCTTCCTTTAGGGAGCGGGGTTACAGACAGAAGAAGGAAAGCAAGACACCAGGTATTTCGCAATTTATAAACATGCTCAAAATGCTACATTTCCTGTGATTGCGATTACCCCTAATCGCAATCGCACTAATGGGCTCTCCCTCACTTACTCTTATTGGAAAAGCATTTTTGGTAATCAGCGGTGAACGTCGGTGATCCCAAAACGCTGCCAAAAACACCCTGGTGGGTTCCAGGCCTCGTGAACATTTCTGGCACAACTGACTTCTACATTGACCCTACCTCTATGCTGCCACAAATCAGATGGACGTGATGCTGGTTAAGGTTCATCTGCCTCTCTCTCCCCCATACCGCTGATCATCGTAGCTCTCCTGTGACCTGCACTGCAGCCAGCCTCCTCCAGCCTCACTTACCAGGGCACAGTCTGATGGTGTCATCACAATAATAGTGGGCATGTACTTGAACTATTACATTAAAAATAAAAGAAAAAGAAGGGACACAGAGAGCCCAATATGGTGTAGTAAGTTGGGTGATGGGTAAATGGAAAAGTATATGATAGATAGGTTCACAAGTCAGGGTTACCAATTAGGCAACCACTGTGTAGGCAGGTGAGGAGATTAGGCCTGTCCTCACTCAGGATTAAGATGTCGCTCTCTGTAGATTAGGAGAAGAAAGGGAATTCAACCCCTCCACCAGGGGTGGATGCTGATATTGTAAGGAGAACAGAGGCGCCAACAGAATAAAATATATCTAAAAACTTTCAAAATTCCTTGGGAGGCAGTGGTGGACTCATCTCCCCGAAGCAGACATGATACTGTCGGTTTTAGTACAAACACATTTATTTATATACTCCAACATACAGCGCAACGCGTTTCACGGGTATATTCCCGCTTCGTCAGGCAATAACGAACAGGAGTACACACAGTGCAGTCTTTAGGTCACGATAAGCGCCTCTGATGCGCTTATCGTCAGAGGCGCTTATCATGACCTTAAGACTGCACTGTGTGTACTCCTGTTAATTATTGCCTGAAGAAGCGGGAAGACACCCGTGAAACGCGTTGCGCTGCATGTTGGAGTATATAAATAAATGTGTTTGTACTAAAACCGACAGTATCATGTCTGCTTCGGGGAGATGAGTCCACCACCGCCGCCTCCTGAGGAATTTTAAAGTTTTTAGATATATTTTATTCTGTTGGCGCCTCTGTTCTCCTTACAATTACATTAAAATTTTTTGACTATACTCACTTTTGAGAATATGCCACCTACATAATAACGTGGCCAAGTTTTTTTTTTTACTCTCTTCTTCCCCATTTTTACCACTAAAAATATTGTTATTATACTTACAGTTCAAGATGAAAAAAGTACACCATTTAGCAAAAAATACATCTTTATTTCAAAATCAAATATCACTGTCAAATATCATAAGCAACATCATTTAAGTGTTATAAACGGTATACATAGTTAAATTCAATTTGTGTTTTTTTTTAATCTAAGGTAGCACTTTTTTATTTTGAAACTTAAAGGAGTACTGTAGGGAGCTGGGGGGGGGGGGGAGTTGAACTTACCTTGGGCTTCTAATGGTCCCCCGCAGAGCTCGCTGCCACGCCCTCTTCGACTTCGCTGCCGCGCCCTCACTCACACCACCGGGACCGGGTGTGTACTGCCCAGGTGCAGACTGTACAGCGCCTGCACAGTACGCTTCTGGTCATAAACAAAAGAGAGGGAGCACCGTTTCCAAAAAAGAGTATGCAGCGTGCCCAAGGTCTCTCCCCAGTGCCTCCTGGGAAGTGCAGTCCAGATAAAACAGAAAGGACCGGCACCGCTGTCTTGTATCAAAGCTCTTTTAATAGCACCAAAGTGGCAGCAGTGACAGACTGCTGTTTCGGTTTACACCTTTATCAAAAAGATGGCTTTGAGCAGTTTGATAAAGGTGTAAACCGAAACAGCAGTCTGTCACTGCTGCCACTTTGGTGCTATTAAAAGAGCTTTGATACAAGACAGCGGTGCCGGTCCTTTCTGTTTTATCAGTACGCTTCTGGTGACGTCAGCGGGAGTGAGGGAGTGAGGACGTGGCAACGTAGTTTTGCAACTTTAAAGTCTCAAAATCCAGAAGTGAACCGACAGTGGGGACCGGGGCATCGGTGAGTGGCTGCACGAGCACAGGATGTCCAGGATGTCCACGAGGAACCATTAGAAGCCCCTGGTTAAGTTCTTTTTCCCACTACCCCCCAGCATTCCTTTAAATTGTGCAGACAAGACACATAACATTTGTATTACACTTTTCTCGTGGCATGCTCAAAGCGCCAGAGATGCAGCCACTAGGGGCGTGCTCAGTAGGCAGTAGAAGTGTTATGGAATCTGTGAAAGTGATTTTTTTTTCTACCTTAGTAATGGAATAGCTAGTCGAGGTCTCTCCACCTCGATGCAATGTGGAGAATGGTGGCAGAAAATTACCTGATTTCCAGTGTGAAGTCAATAACTCTATTTTACGGATTGTACACAAAATTGAGATTGTATCATGTATGGGCATACCATCCAATCTTAAAGGTTTACTTTGCTCACAGTGTTTTCGCCTTCAGAAACCTCTAGTGGATGAGAGAGACCTGAATCACAACTGTGGCATATAATATATATATATATATATATATATATATATATATATATATATATATAAATATATATATATATATATATATATAGGTGGGGACAAAGTTATTGCTATAATTGTAGGGACATAGCTAAAACTTCGAAACTGCTCTGATCCACATGGTGAAAACTAGGTTTAGATGTGAAATGGTTTAACACTTCTCTTAAAGAGGATCTGTAACATGAAAAGATCCCCTGGGGGGTACTCACCTCGGGTGGGGGAAGCCTCCGGATCCTAATGAGGCTTCCCACGCCGTCCTCCATCCGTCAGGGGTCTCGCTGCAGCCCTCCGTGGAGTCCGGGCAGTGGTGACGTCAATATTTACCTTCCTGGCTCCTGCGCAGGCGCTCTGACGGCTGTCGGCTCCGAACTACACGGAAATACCCGATCGCCGTCGGGTCTGCTCTACTGCGCAGGCGCAAGTTTCTTGCGCCTGCGCAGTAGAGCGGACCCGAATGAGATCGGGTATTTCCGTGTAGTTCGGAACGGAAAGCCGCCACAGCGCCCCCGCTGGAGCCAGCAAAGGTAAATATTGAACTGACAGTCGGCACAGTCGCCGGCTGTTCGGAGGGCTGCGGCGAGACCCCCGTGGGACAGAGGACGGCGTGGGAAGCCTCATTAGGATCCGGAGGCTTCCCCCACCCGAGGTGAGTACCCCCCAGGGGATCTTTTTAATGTTACAGAGTCTCTTTAACGGGCTTAACTTACCTGAGGCTGCCCTGTGCGCAAATGTCCCTCCTGTCTGTAAGAGACTATATGTTGGTTGCTATTGGCAACAACACTACACCTTAGTTCGGCACCATATCACAGGAAGTATGATAACTCGACTCTCATCACAGCAACAGAATAGGAGATAGAACTTCTTAAACGCCCTCAAAGTCCAGGAGTTTATTCAGTAAACAGATATACAGATATACAGATGCTTATCTCAGCGAAGCAATTGTTCTGTAGTAAGTACTCTTTGCATTACAGCTCTTGGTCCCATTGTATGTAGTGTTGGGCGAACATCTAGATGTTCGGGTTCGGGCCGAACAGGCCGAACATGGCCGCGATGTTCGGGTGTTCGACCCGAACTTCGAACATAATGGAAGTCAATGGGGACCCGAACTTTCGTGCTTTGTAAAGCTTCCTTACATGCTACATACCCCAAATTAGCAGGGTATGTGCACCTTGGGAGTGGGTACAAGAGGAAAAAAAATATTTGAAAAAGAGCTTATGGTTTTTGAGAAAATTGATTGTAAAGTTTCAAAGGAAAAACTGTCTTTTAAATGTGGAAAATGTCATGTTTCTTTGGACAGGTAACATGCTTTTTGTCGCCATGCAGTCATAAATGTAATACAGAGAAGAGGTTCCAGGAAAAGGGACCGGTAACGGTAACCCAGCAGCAGCAGCACACGTGATGGAACAGGAGCAGGCGCAGGAGGAGAAGGCCATGCTTTTTGAGACACAACAACCCAGGCCTTGCATGAGGACAAGAAGCGTGCGGATAGCATGCTTTTTACCGCCATGCAGTCATAAATGTAATAAAGATAAGAGGTTCAATAAACAGGGACCGGGCGTCAACGCTAACCCAGCAGCAGCAGATGTGATGGAACAGGAGGAGGCGCAGGAGGAGAAGGCCACGCTTTCAGGTGCAACTCAGGCCTTGCATGAGGACAAAAAAATGTGTGCGCAAAGCAATGCAATGAGTAGTTTTCAGGACACAATGGGCTATTCGGAGGAGCTATTCCCACCCCCACAATCTTCTACCTGTGAAAGGTCAATGGAACAGCCACAAATGTTGTGCCCGGATTCACAACCTTTTTCTGTGGAAAATGCACCTCGCACTGAAATGCAAGGCGAGGCCGAGGATGAACATGACGTCAACAACTCAACATGACGCAAAATGGGGGCGGAACAGAAAGCTGCTTTCAATGTTTTGAAGGCCTTAATTGCCTCCGGTGGCCAGTTAGATGCATCATTCATCACACCCAAATCCCAGAGCAATGTGTGCAGGAATTTGAATCTCAGGAGGTGTACCGAGATCATCTGGACAAGTGACCAAGTGACAAAGTGACCAGTGACAAAGTGACAAAGTGACAAGTGACAAAATGACAAAGTGACAAGTGACAAAGTGACCAGTGACAAGTGACAAAGTGACAAGTGACAAAATGACAAAGTGACAAGTGACAAAGTGACCAGTGACAAAGTGACAACTGACAAAGTGACAAAATGACAAAGTGACAAAGTGACAAAGTGACCAGTGACAAAGTGACAACTGAGAGGTTGTTCTGGGGAGCTCCACTGCACTCAGTCGCATATGAGGAGAGGTCTCGTCGGGACTGCTGATCCTCCTCAGCTTGCTCAAAGCCTTGAGGGTTCCTGAAGATCCTCTGCTTGGAGTTCGCCGGGGTTCAGCTTGGTGTCGGGGTCGGCGGCGTCCTCCTCACTCCAACGTGGCAGATCTTCTGTTGAAGGAAAAAAAAAAAAACATTGTTAAAAGTCCAGTACCGCTTCTGAAGGACTCACCAAGAGAGGCAGGAGCGCTTCAATCTAGCGCACCATCGCTCGCTGGGTGATGTCCCTGCCTACGCGCTGGAATTCTACGCTGCACATGCTAGCACGCTTTTGCGCAGTGCCGAGGCGCATTCCAGCAGCTAGTAGCTACCAAGCTTCTGTGGATCTGATTGGGCCACCATGTTGGATCTCTGCCAAGTCCTCCAAAATTTTGAGCAATCCACGTTGCGTGACTGAGCAGTGACAACTCTACAGTCAGCATTACAATACCACTGCTGTGTTTACTGAAGAAATCAATGTTGAAGATGGAAACCGCTGGCATGATGCAAGTGGGTGATTCTGAAGATGAAAACGATCAGCGTGATGATACCAACATCAGGCAACCTGCCTCAGGAAACGCTGGTCCCAGCTATGACAAAGAACAGGACGAGGAACAGCTGGAGTTGGAGCAGGAATTGGATGCCCCCACTGCCGAGGGACAGAGCGGTGCACGTTGGACTTCCACAATTTAGCGGGAAAGGACAGCAGAAGAGGAAGAAAGTGATGCTGGTGACGAATATGGTGCATCACAACAATCACAACGCTTACAAGAACATGAAGATAGAGGAGTCTGGCAGGACTCTCTGGCACACATGGCTCAATTCATGCTAGACTGCATTGAACGCGGCCCGCGCATTATTCACTATTCATTATTATTCATTATTCTGGAATCTGGACAACACCAATTACTGGGTTTATACCCAGTTTATACAAACACAATGTTAAAAAACTGATTGAAGAAAGTGTCAGACAGGTCAAAAATGGAACAATTCCAGCAGGCCCTTGAGGATGGAGACTTTAGAGAGGAGATTGACATCCTCCTCCTTCTCTAGCCAGTTGTACGCCGACAGACTGACTTCAGCAAACCCAGGAGGACCAGGAGGGCAGCAAAGAACACAAGCTGCTGCTAGTGCCCAAAAGGGAATGGTATTGGCAGTGTCCTTGGAGTGGGAACATTTTCTGACACCCATGCAGCAGCCCACAGAACAGCAATCGGGCAGTTCCACGTCCTCCAACACCAATCGCCTAGAGAAGATGGTCAAGGTCCAGGACTACATGTCAGATGGCGTAGCTGTGTTGAACAATCCATCTGCAGACAGACGGTGAGTGTGACAGGCAGCACAGAAGGACCATGGCAACTCACTCATAGTACCACAGTTTGATAGTGCTGCCCAAAAAATTATATGGATCCGTGGACCCGGGCACTGCAGGCAGTACTGGGAAGTGGGAACGCAGATTTTAGTACCTAAACACACGATACAACATGTTTTCCGGGGTCGGACTCTGAGGCACATACAGATGGTCCCGATCATCATCCTCATCATACAACTCTTCTCCTGAGTCTGACCCACCCACCACCTCTGCCACCCCAACATCCCCAGACACAGACCCCTCATCGTCCTGAGGTCTCTGAGGAACTCATGGTGAGCTCATATAGTGGTTGGCGGTGAGTGGAGTATTACTGATCCCAGCAATATACACACTGACTGGCAGAGTACGCAATGCTATATAGTCTGGCTGAGCGGTGTACACAGAGTGGCAGTACACACAATGCTATATAGTCTGGCTGAGCCGTGTACACAGAGTGGCAGTACACACAATGCTATATAGTCTGGCTGAGCGGTGTACACAGAGTGGCAGTACACACAATGCTATATAGTCTGGCTGAGCCGTGTACACAGAGTGGCAGTAAACACAATGCTATATATAGCGTGGCTGAGCGAGGTACACAGTGGCAGTACACACAATGCTATATAGTCAGGCTAAGCCGTGTACACAGAGTGTCAGAAAACACAATGCTATATATAGCGTGGCTGAGCGAGGTGCACAGTGGCAGTACACACAATGCTATATAGCCAGGCTAAGCCGTGTACACAGAGTGTCAGAAAACACAATGCTATATATAGCGTGGCTGAGCGAGGTGCACAGTGGCAGTACACACAATGCTATATATAGCGTGGCTGAGCGAGGTGCACAGTGGCAGTACACACAATGCTATATATAGCGTGGCTGAGCGAGGTGCACAGTGGCAGTACACACAATGCTATATTAGTCAGGCTAAGCCGTGTACACAGAGTGTCAGAAAACACAATGCTATATATATAGCGTGGCTGAGCGAGGTGCACAGTGGCAGTACACACAATGCTATATATAGCGTGGCTGAGCGAGGTGCACAGTGGCAGTACACACAATGCTATATATAGCGTGGCTGAGCGAGGTGCACAGTGGCAGTACACACAATGCTATATATAGCGTGGCTGAGCGAGGTGCACAGTGGCAGTACACACAATGCTATATTAGTCAGGCTAAGCCGTGTACACATAGTGTCAGAAAACACAATGCTATATATATAGCGTGGCTGAGCGAGGTGCACAGTGGCAGTACACACAATGCTATATATAGCGTGGCTGAGCGAGGTGCACAGTGGCAGTACACACAATGCTATATATAGCGTGGCTGAGCGAGGTGCACAGTGGCAGTACACACAATGCTATATTAGTCAGGCTAAGCCGTGTACACAGAGTGTCAGAAAACACAATGCTATATGTATATAGCGTGGCTGAGCGAGGTACACAGTGGCAGTAAACAATGCTATATATAGTGTAGCTGAGCGAGCGGTGTACTACTGTTCCCAGCAGCGACACACAATGACTGGGGGGGACCCTGGCTAGCGTGGCTGGAGAGCGAACTACCCTGCCTGCCTACCCAAAGCTAAACCCACAGACAAATGGCGGAGATATGACGTGGTTCGGGTATTTATTTACCTGAACCACGTGACCGTTCGGCCAATCAGAGCGCGTTCGGGCCCGAACCACGTGACCCGTTCGGCCAATCACAGCGCTAGCCGAACGTTCGGGGAACGTTCGGCCATGCGCTCTTAGTTCGGCCATGTGGCCGAACGGTTTGGCCGAGCACCGTCAGGTGTTCGGCCGAACTCGAACATCACCCGAACAGGGTGATGTTCTGCAGAACCCGAACAGTGGCGAACACTGTTCGCCCAACACTAATTGTATGTCAACCAGGTTTGCTCTTATGTTATATCTATACTACATGGCACCAGAGGCGGATCTGGAGGCGTGCACATAGGGCAGCTGCTATGGGCGCCCTTGTCACTCACCTCCCAGGGGGTGCATAAATGAGAGAATCCCCTCTCCTCCCAGCCAGGTCTGACAACCTCTTGCCTCCTTCCGATGACGATGATCTAGCTGGCAGACAGCACCG